>NC_088295.1:1139511-1242219 GCF_032854445.1 Liolophura sinensis
ACAAATACTTTACAGTGAGCAAACTTACAAGTACTTTATGGTGAGCACACTTACAAGTACTTCACGGTAAGCAAACTTACAAGTACTTTATGGTGAGCACACTTACATGTACTTCACGGTAAGCAAATTTACAAGTACTTCACGGTAAGCAAACTTACAAGTACTTTGCGGTGACCAGACTTACGTGTACTTTGCAGTGACCACACTTACGTGTACTTTGCAGTGACCACACTTACATACAAGCCACATGAAGTAATTGTGCATAAATTGTTTGAACGCTATAACAGGTGTGAAAGATTGGACATGGGAAATCTGATGACATCTGCTCTCTGTCTGGTCTCCCAAACAGACAAAAAGCTAAAAGTCAGTAACAAGAGATTTAAGGAGATTATGATCATGCCCATAACCTGAAGCAGATTTGTACCAAGGGCCTGATGCCAGATAACAGCAAGGAGTACACACTGAGAATGTCAACCTACCCAGAAGTGTCTCCATGGCTCGTATTGCCTGCTGAGCTGTGTACCCAAGGATTGCCATGGCCTCGTTAAACTCGGGGAATACAACTAACTGTATCAGTTGCTGCTCCACTATGGCTAGGGTGAGGTTGAACAAATCATCGTAGCTTAAAAAGACAAACATCATCTCAATTCATCGTCTTATATAAGAAAGTAACAATCAAAATATCAGCAATTTCTTCAAAAAACTTCTTTTTTTGTTATACAGCAATTCCAATGAATGAAAAAAGTCACAAATTTTTGAGAGACATTATTTTATTCAGATTACTTGAGTTGCTACTGTTTTTTTTTTGGTGGGGGGAGGGGGGGAAAATAATAATCTTCACCAGTTGGTAAATTATCCTATTTGTCAGATTAAATCTGGCAGACACTTTACAGATGAGAGCTACACTGTACACCACATCTTGAACAATGACATGTATTAGTACAGTCAACTGACAATGAGAAGATCGGGTGCAGTAGAAGTTACCTCATGTTTTCATATCTCTGGAAAGCTGCCAGGAATTTGTCCCCATAGGTATCCAGAAGACTGCTCCACACGCTGGTGTTCATCCAGCGCATTCCCAGGCCCAGATCTATCCTCGGTGGGTTCTTCACCAACTTCATGATCATCGCTGTAAACTGGTCACTGTTCTTACTTACCTCTGACATGTTTACATGAATGTCCGAGAATTTGACATTTGGCTGTATAACCTGTGAAATCTGGAAAACAAAATTATACTCACATACAACCTTTTGGCAAATGTAACAAAATTCAGAGTAAATATTTAATGTTCATACAATATTACTTGCCCCATTCTCTTACAAAAACCCCCCATCCTCCTTCAATGATTTTTGTTCCTCAGAGTACTTCAGCACACATTTGTCCCCAACTAAACAGCATTGAGGTTTGTTAGATAAGAAACCTCGCGCTTACCGCCTGTACCATCTGACTGAGGCCTCCAATGCTGTTCTCCAGCTCCTGTACCAGTTTTGTGCTGTTCACAAGGGATGCGTTACAGATCGTCCCACGGATGTCCAGCTGGACATGAGCAGATTCCGGGAAGAAGTAATTAAAGACGACAGGATCAGAACACACGCGCATCAGCTCCTGCACATTCCCAAACTTGGCAGCCTGAAACAGAGCATACAGATGTGAAGTAATACTCCAAACACTGAGATAGTATCAGCACCAAACACAAAGACTAATGTCAAGTGAGGCAATGCCTCATGAACACACCTCTGCTTTACAAGTTTTAGGTCAGATCAGAAATATTCTGTTGTTCAAGAGTTGTGTAATGTGTACCTACTGAGCGCTGATATAGACAATAGAGGTGCTCACCTTGGATGAATCGAGCATGATGTCCAGCAGAGTGTCCAGAAGAACATGAACAAGGTCTGGAGAGGCCGACAGTGCCATGGCAATCTTATCAAGCTCTTCAGAATCCAAGAAATGGAGCAGGTTTACTTCAGCTTTGCCTGGAAAAGTGCAGGCACATGAGTTGATATCACTTGTATGATGGGTATCAGGTTTAGCCTGCAGATGGTTGTGGGTTTCCCCCGGGCTGTGCCCGGTTTCCACCCACCATAATGCTGGCTGCCGTCGTATAAGTGAAATATTCTTGAGTACGGCGTAAAACACCAATCAAATAAATAAGTATCAGTTTTAGGAGTGGACAAAATGCCCAAAGTGCAGGAACATGCTGTGATATCACTTGTATGATGGGTATCAGGTTTAGGAGTGGAGAAAACACCCAAAGTGCAGGAACATGCTGTGATATCACTTGTATGATGGGTATCAGGTTTAGGAGTGGAGGAAACACCCAAAGTGTAGGAACATGCTGTGATATCACTTGTATGATGGGTATCAGGTTTAGGAGTGGAGGAAACACCCAAAGTGCAGGCACCTGAGTTGATAGCACTCGTATGATGGGTATCAGGTTTAGGAGTGGAGGAAACACCCAAAGTGCAGGAACATGCTGTGATATCACTTGTATGATGGGTATCAGGTTTAGGAGTGGAGGAAACACCCAAAGTGCAGGCACCTGAGTTGATAGCACTCGTAAGATGGGTATCAGGTTTAGGAGTGGAGGAAACACCCAAAGTGTAGGAACATGCTGTGATATCACTTGTATGATGGGTATCAGGTTTAGGAGTGGAGGAAACACCCAAAGTGCAGGCACCTGAGTTGATAGCACTCGTATGATGGGTATCAGGTTTAGGAGTGGAGGAAACACCCAAAGTGTAGGAACATGCTGTGATATCACTTGTATGATGGGTATCAGGTTTAGGAGTGGAGGAAACACCCAAAGTGCAGGCACCTGAGTTGATAGCACTCGTATGATGGGTATCAGGTTTAGGAGTGGAGGAAACACCCAAAGTGCAGGCACCTGAGTTGATAGCACTCGTATGATGGGTATCAGGTTTAAGAGTGGAGGAAACACCCAAAGTGTAGGAACATGCTGTGATATCACTTGTGTGATGGGTATCAGGTTTAGGAGTGGAGGAAACACCCAAAGTGCAGGCACCTGAGTTGATAGCACTCGTATGATGGGTATCAGGTTTAGGAATGGAGGAAACACCCAAAGTGTAGGAACATGCTGTGATATCACTTGTATGATGGGTATCAGGTTTAGGAGTGGAGGAAACACCCAAAGTGCAGGCACCTGAGTTGATAGCACTCGTATGATGGGTATCAGGTTTAGGAGTGGAGGAAACACCCAAAGTGTAGGAACATGCTGTGATATCACCTGTACAATGGGTCTCTGGTTTAGGAGTGGAGGAAATCAGGCCTGTTCTATGTAAAATCTCATCCTGGTACATCCTTTTACATCCTGGTATGAAGTTAAGCTATTACAGAGAAGCCTTACCTTGGAACCTCGGTAAATTCTCATTAACCAGCTTAATAAACTGGTTAATGATGAATATATATATTTTCTCCATTTTCCAAACAGCAGCAAGAGATGGGTCTTTGTTTGCTAACATCTCCATCAAGGGAAAAAGGCCTGCTGACAATTCGGTTGCCCTGTCCAAAACAAAACAATAAACAGTGACATCTAAACCTTGACAATGACATTCACTCTTACAGTCTGTTACATCCATCATCATTAAGGTCCATACAGATCGCATCAAAAATTTTTATTATATGCTTTCCACAAACCAGAAAAAATGTTTTTCCAGATAGTCAAGTTTTAAAAACTAAAAATCAAAATGAACTTTTAAACAGATTTGTATGTACTGAACGGTACTGATTCTTGAATGTTTGTTACTGTATCAACCAAACATGGTCAACTCACTTGTCTGCATTGCTGAACACCCGAGAGGCATTCTCCAACTCCTCAAAGCGTGTCTGAATAGCTGTCAGATTCACGCCATATCCCTGCAAGTCCGGAAAAGCCATGGTCTGGTTTGAGAAGAGGATGCTGACATAGGTGTAGACATTCTGGGTGATTCGGGTCCAGTTGAGGCTGACGTCTGGTATAGGCTTACCAAGGTAGAGAGCGACAAGCTACATGGAGGTGACAGAAAATACACAACAATAAAAGACTGGTGTCTGACACAGACCTACCAAGGTAGATAATGCTGCAGCCCCAAGCTAGGTAAAACAGAAAATACAGAACAAATAAAGGTTGATGTCTTGCATAGATCTACGAAAGTAGATGGCCCCAAGCTGCACAACAGGAGCTACACAGCAATCAAAGTCTTATATTTAGCATAGGTTTACCAAGGTAGACAGTCTCAAGTCAGGTAACAGATATACACACCAATCAAAGTCTTATATAGTATAGGGTTACCAGGGTAGACAGTCTCAATCCAGGTAACAGAAATACACACCAATCAAAGTCTTATATAGTATAGGGTTACCAGGGTAGACAGTCTCAAGTCAGGTAACAGAAATACACACCAATCAAAGTCTTATATAGTATAGGGCTACCAGGGTAGACAGTCTCAAATCAGGTAACAGATATACACACCAATCAAAGTCTTATATAGTATAGGGTTACCAGGGTAGACAGTCTCAAGTCAGGTAACAGATATACACACCAATCAAAGTCTTATATAGTATAGGGTTACCAGGGTAGACAGTCTCAATCCAGGTAACAGAAATACACACCAGTCAAAGTCTTATATAGTATAGGGTTACCAGGGTAGACAGTCTCAAGTCAGGTAACAGAAATACACACCAATCAAAGTCTTATATAGTATAGGGCTACCAGGGTAGACAGTCTCAAATCAGGTAACAGATATACACACCAATCAAAGTCTTATATAGTATAGGGTTACCAGGGTAGACAGTCTCTAGTCAGGTAACAGAAATACACACCAATCAAAGTCTTATATAGTATAGGGCTACCAGGGTAGACAGTCTCAAGTCAGGTAACAGATATACACACCAATCAAAGTCTTATATAGTATAGGGTTACCAGGGTAGACAGTCTCAAGTCAGGTAACAGAAATACACACCAATCAAAGTCTTATATTTAGTATAGGGTTACCAGGGTGGACAGTCTCAAGTCAGGTAACAGAAATACACACCAATCAAAGTCTTATATAGTATAGGTTTACCAGGGTGGACAGTCTCAATCCAGGTAACAGAAATACACACCAATCAAAGTCTTATATTTAGTATAGGTTTACCAGGGTGGACAGTCTCAAGTCAGGTAACAGAAATACACACCAATCAAAGTCTTATATTTAGTATAGGTTTACCAAGGTGGACAGTCTCAAGTCAGGTAACAGAAATACACACCAATCAAAGTCTTATATTTAGTACAGGTTTACCAGGGTAGACAGTCTCAAGTCAGGTAACAGATATACACACCAATCAAAGTCTTATATAGTACAGGTTTACCAGGGTGGACAGTCTCAATCCAGGTAACAGAAATACACACCAATCAAAGTCTTATATTTAGTATAGGTTTACCAGGGTGGACAGTCTCAAGTCAGGTAACAGATATACACACCAATCAAAGTCTTATATATAGTACAGGTTTACCAAGGTGGACAGTCTCAAGTCAGGTAACAGAAATACACACCAATCAAAGTCTTATATAGTATAGGGTTACCAGGGTGGACAGTCTTAAGTCAGGTAACAGAAATACACACCAATCAAAGTCTTATATATAGTACAGGTTTACCAGGGTGGACAGTCTCAAGTCAGGTAACAGAAATACACACCAATCAAAGTCTTATATAGTATAGGGTTACCAGGGTGGACAGTCTTAAGTCAGGTAACAGAAATACACACCAATCAAAGTCTTATATATAGTACAGGTTTACCAGGGTGGACAGTCTCAAGTCAGGTAACAGAAATACACACCAATCAAAGTCTTATATTTAGTATAGGTTTACCAGGGTGGACAGTCTCAAGTCAAGTAACAGAAATACACAGCAATAAAAGTCTTATATATAGTACAGGTTTACCAGGGTGGACAGTCTCAAGTCAGGTAACAGAAATACACAGCAATAAAAGCTCCATCAGTAACAGTGTAAACATTTCAGGCCACTGAAGTCTGGTGTAGGGTGACCACTGACCACAACCACTAGCTCCATCAATAACAGTGTAACATTTCAGGCCACTCTGACAAGCCAGCTTTAGATGCAGTTTTACACATTCAAAGTTAAACCGTTCCACAGGAACTCACCACACAGTTCAGATGCTCCTGTGCAGGGTTCCCATTCATTTCGCGTGACAGCTCTAGCCAGTCCAGGCTGCACAGCTCATGTTCTAAAGCCTGGACACTGGCTGGGTTCTCTATGTCGAGTAATGAACTAACCATCAAGCCATCACATACAGTCTGGTTAGCAAGGTTCATGGACAGCAGCTTCTCACTTAACTAAAACAAGAGATGCACAACATCAAAGCATCAAACATCAAAACATTTGATTGGAGTTACATATCAAACTCAAGAGTTTTTCAGTTTCAAGAGTTATTCATGACGAATAGGACTAGAGAGTAATAGGGGATTAGGGTGAAAGAGGGATTAGGGTGAAAGAGGGAGCATCAGTGGATTTATTGAAAGACGGAGAAACAAGGCTGTGCTGGAAGGGAAGGTAACTGGGGGATTGTGTTGAAGGAGGGAGAAACAGGGGATTATGTTGAAAGAGAATGTAACCTGAATTACACATGAAGAGAAAGTAACAGGGAATCACATTGGAAGAGAAAGTAACAGGGAATTACATTGGAAGAGACAGTAACAGGGGAGTACATTGGAAGAGAAAGTAACAGGGAATTACATTGGAAGAGAAAGTAACAGGGAATTATATTGAAAGAGAAAGTAACAGGGGAGTACATTGGGAGAGAAAGTAACAGGGGAGTACATTGGAAGAGAAAGTAACAGGGAATGACGTTGGAAGAGAAAGTAACAGGGGAGTACATTGAAAGCTAAGAGAAATTGGATCAATGTCAGGTTAGACTACATGTACATGTTTGTAAAGACTGGTATGGCAAATAAGCCATTCAATATGTATAGTGTAAGGATGTACGGGGATCTGACTGGTTAGATGCCGTGTAAGGATGTAGGGGGATCTGACTGGTTAGATGCCGTGTAAGGATGTAGGGGGATCTGACTGGTTACATATCTAGTGATCGTGTAGGAGAATCTGATTGGTACATGCCTTGTAAGAATGTAGGAGAATCTGACTGGTGGCATGCCTTGTAAGGATGTGGGAGAATCTGACTGGTTGCATGCCTTGTAACGATGTAGGGAATTCTGACTGATTACATGCCTTGTAAGGATGTTGGGGAATCTTATCAACACATACCTTGCAAGGATGTAGGAGAATCTGATTGGTTGCATGTCTTGTAAGGATGTAGGGAGATCTGACTGGTACATACCTTGCAAGGATGTAGGGGAATCTAGCTAGTTACATGCCTTGTCAGGATGTGGGAGAATCTGACTGGTAACATACCTTGTGAGGGTTTAGGAGAATCTGACTGGCTGTATGCCGTGTAAGGATGTGGGAGAATCTGACTGGTTACATACCTTGTGAGGGTTTAGGAGAATCTGACTGGCTGTATGCCGTGTAAGGATGTGGGAGAATCTGACTGGTTACATACCTTGTGAGAGTTTAGGAGAATCTGACTGGCTGTATGCCGTGTAAGGATGTGGGAGAATCTGACTGGTTACATACCTTGTGAGGGTTTAGGAGAATCTGACTGGCTGTATGCCGTGTAAGGATGTGGGAGAATCTGACTGGTTACATGTCTTGTGAGGGTGTAGGAGAATCTGACTGGCTGTATGCCGTGTAAGGATGTGGGAGAATCTGACTGGTTACATGCCTTGTGAGGGTTTAGGAGAATCTGACTGGCTGTATGCCGTGTAAGGATGTGGGAGAATCTGACTGGTTACATACCTTGTGAGGGTTTAGGAGAATCTGACTGGCTGTATGCCGTGTAAGGATGTAGGGAGAATCTGACTGGTTACATACCTTGTGAGGGTTTAGGAGAATCTGACTGGCTGTATGCCGTGTAAGGATGTGGGAGAATCTGACTGGTTACATACCTTGTGAGGGTTTAGGAGAATCTGACTGGCTGTATGCCGTGTAAGGATGTGGGAGAATCTGACTGGTTACATGCCTTGTGAGGGTTTAGGAGAATCTGACTGGCTGTATGCCGTGTAAGGATGTGGGAGAATCTGACTGGTTACATACCTTGTGAGGGTTTAGGAGAATCTGACTGGCTGTATGCCGTGTAAGGATGTGGGAGAATCTGACTGGTTACATGCCTTGTGAGGGTTTAGGAGAATCTGACTGGCTGTATGCCGTGTAAGGATGTGGGAGAATCTGACTGGTTACATGCCTTGTAAGAGTGTGGGAGAATCTGCCTCTTTACATGCCTTGTGAGGGTGTAGGTGAATCTGACTGGTTACAGACCCTGTAAGAGTGTAGGAGAATCTGACTGGTTACAGACCCTGTAAGAGTGTGGGAGAATCTGCCTGTTTACATGCCTTGTGAGGGTGTAGGTGAATCTGACTGGTTACAGACCCTGTAAGAGTGTAGGGGAATCTGACTGGTTACAGACCCTGTAAGAGTGTGGGAGAATCTGCCTGTTTACATGCCTTGTGAGGGTGTAGGTGAATCTGACTGGTTACAGACCCTGTAAGAGTGTAGGAGAATCTGACTGGTTACAGACCCTGTAAGAGTGTGGGAGAATCTGCCTGTTTACATGCCTTGTGAGGGTGTAGGTGAATCTGACTGGTTACAGACCCTGTAAGAGTGTAGGAGAATCTGACTGGTTACAGACCCTGTAAGAGTGTGGGAGAATCTGCCTGTTTACATGCCTTGTGAGGGTGTAGGTGAATCTGACTGGTTACAGACCCTGTAAGAGTGTGGGAGAATCTGCCTGTTTACATGCCTTGTGAGGGTGTAGGTGAATCTGACTGGTTACAGACCCTGTAAGAGTGTAGGAGAATCTGACTGGTTACAGACCCTGTAAGAGTGTGGGAGAATCTGCCTGTTTACATGCCTTGTGAGGGTGTAGGTGAATCTGACTGGTTACAGACCCTGTAAGAGTGTAGGAGAATCTGACTGGTTACAGACCCTGTAAGAGTGTGGGAGAATCTGCCTGTTTACATGCCTTGTGAGGGTGCAGGTGAATCTGACTGGTTACAGGCCCTGTAAGAGTGTAGGAGAATCTGAATGGTTACAGACCCTGTAAGAGTGTAGGGGAATCTGGATGGTTACATACCTTGTGAGGGTGTAGGAGAATCTGGATGGTTACATACCTTGTGAGGGTGTAGGAGAATCTGACTGGTTACAGACCCTGTAAGAGTGTAGGAGAATCTGACTGGTTACAGACCCTGTTAGAGTGTAGGAGAATCTGAATGGTTACATACCTTGTCAGGGTGTAGGGGAATCTGACTGGTTACAGACCCTGTAAGAGTGTGGGAGAATCTGCCTGTTTACATGCCTTGTGAGGGTGTAGGAGAATCTGAATGGTTACATACCTTGTAAGGATGTAGGAGCATGTTTTTCAAAGCTTCCATCAGGTCTGGTATAACTCCACCCACAGACTTCACTAACTTGTTCAGTTTGGTTGCATTTGGGAAAATGTCAGAGACTGTCAGTTCAAATCCTGAAAGATCATTGACCAAAAATGACTTTACTTTTATAAGACATGCATGAACAGGAAAGCACAGAATAAGGCATGGGAAAATGGCTTTCCCAATCAGCTTTGGTAATGATTACATGTAGGGTTATAACCAGACCAGACACACCCATTCATACACTCTTGTACTATGAACACTACATAACTACATGTAACCATGCTCCTCCTACTATAAATCTACTGGACAGACAATTCTATATTCACATTTCCACTAAATCCTTAATAACAACACCACAGAGGCATAACAAAACAGATTTTGAACAGGGTCAAAGATTCTGAAAACTTATTTCATTTTTGATAAGGGCAAAATCCACTGCCTGGTTTCACCGTGTACAAAATGTCTTAAAGTCATCAATTACATCTCCAATGGCAAACCTTTCTATATAAGCATATACAAAGATCTAGACAATGTTTAGGTAAACTGAACTGTCTGCAAACTCCACAGTATTGTATTTGCCAAAAACAGTGCATTTTTAAATCCCCTCAATTCATTCTGCTTTACGCTACAGCTCAGTACTTTTTAAGATACCAGCCCTAACATTTACCTTAAAGCTGAATCTCAGGCACAATATGATACCAGCCCTACCATTTACCTTAACGCTGATTCTCAGGTACAATATAATACCAGCCCTACCATTTACCTTAACGCTGATTCTCAGGCACAATATGATACCAGCCCTACCATTTAACTTAACACTGAATCTCAGGTACAATATAATACCGGCCCTACCATTTACCTTAACGTTGAATCTCAGGCACAATATGATACCAGCCTTACCATTTACCTTAACGCTGATTCTCAGGCACAATATGACACCAGCCCTAACTTTTACCTTAACGTTGAATCTCAGGTACAATATGATACCAGCCCTACCATTTACCTTAACACTGAATCTCAGGTACAATATGATACCAGCCTTACCATTTACCTTAACGCTGAATCTCAGGTACAATATGATACCAGCCCTACCATTTACCTTAACGCTGAATCTCAGGCACAATATGATACTAGCCCTACCATTTACCTTAACGCTGAATCTCAGGTACAATATGATACCAGCCCTACCATTTACCTTAACGCTGATTCTCAGGTACAATATGATACCAGCCTTACCATTTACCTTAACGCTGATTCTCAGGTACAATATGATACCAGCCCTAACTTTTACCTTAACGCTGATTCTCAGGCACAATATGATACCAGCCCTACCATTTACCTTAACACTGAATCTCAGGTACAATATAATACCGGCCCTACCATTTACCTTAACGCTGAATCTCAAGCACAATATGATACCGGCCCTACCATTTACCTTAACGCTGATTCTCAAGCACAATATGATACCGGCCCTACCATTTACCTTAACGCTGAATCTCAGGTACAATATGATACCAGCCCTACCATTTACCTTAACACTGATTCTCAGGCACAATATGATACCAGCCCTACCATTTACCTTAACACTGATTCTCAGGCACAATATGATACCAGCCCTACCATTTACCTTAACACTGATTCTCAGACACAATATGATACCAGCCCTAACTTTTACCTTATCATATTGCTTTCCCTTTTATTGGATGCCGATGCCAAACCTCAAGGGATGCCATTAGTTACATCTGTACAAAGTACAGGTGGGCTAATAAAAGCCATAAAGTGTTACCTCCGGAGTTGAGATTTACAGTTTTCCAGTTGAATATCATCCTACCATCTTCACAAACCTCAAAAACACCTTTGTATGATCAACAGAACCATATGACGTTTAACCCCAAGCACTCACTCACTCACTCAACAGAACTGCCACAATCAAGGCAACATGGGTGACATGGACACGGCTTAAGGTCATCGAAAGAATATGAAGAGAAGCCAAATTTTCAACAGAAAAAACTCACCATTTTTATTGAATGTTTCCAGATATTGCTCCACCATAAGTATATATGATTTTGCCAACTTCCATGTGGGGTTGTTCCCAAACATTCTGTCAATCTGTGAGCCGTAACTTACCACAAAGGCAGCCAGTCTTGATATTAAAAAAACAATTGAAGCACATTTAAAAAGAAAAAATTAAATCTGGATAATATATACAGGTGTTCTACACAACAAATTTGTACTGCATGAACTAGTAACAGCCAAACTCATGTAAATACTTTTGTGTTTGAAGTTTATTTTTGTTTGTTGATAATATCATGTAAAAAAAAACCTGTCTGTGTGTTGTTTATCATAGTATGGTTATAGTATTTGACACGACACATTTTGACAAGAACAACGCAGGTGGCACAATAAATTATCTGTAAGTTTTCCTGTCCAAGAATCACCCGTCTTAAAGAGTCGTGAAGAAATAATGAGCCCTACAAAATGATACACTTATATAGAATCATGTGGTCACACTAAATACAGCTGTAATTTGCCTCATCAGTTCATCTGGATCGAAATATGTGTAATGTGTCGTTGTCATTCTAGAATTGTGTTTGTAGCAAAATCACGGAGAAGCAACCCGTGTTATCTGTCAAGGCCTCTATACAAGCATAATGGCAACAAGACTTGTTATAAATGTATTGTTTCTCATACCAGAGGGCTTTTGTGCACAAGTCTTAAAGCTATAAAGATTGTGCTATCACACACATAGTTATTTAGAGTGCAATTGCATTCGCTCATATGTATGTAACGCATGTACATCGAGAACAACATTCCAGGAAGAGTTGTGTCCCTTTAAACGTATACCGACTAATGCATATGATTTGGTTTCTGATTTTGTTTGTTTTAATCTTGCAGTCAGTCTTCCATTCCTATCACCAAGATAATTTCCAGCCAGATAGTTGTCACAAGTAAAGTACCGACATCATGTCTCAAACCGCTCACACCCAGTTGTACAATAAAAGAGGATATAAATAGACCCTGATTATGATAGGGGAACATCTTAATATGATGTCTGTTAAAAGGAAATGATAAAAGACGAATAATGACTTAAAACAAACGGACTTTGTCTTACTGAATTAAAACTCCAAGAAGGTACAGAACTGAACCACTGTAACTTCCCATGAGACCAACTGAAACAGCTCCAAACAGGTGTGCAATGTGCTGTTCTACTCATATCTGAGAAAGAGGCAAACTTTCTCCTGCATGAACTTCTTATCAAAACAAGCCCATGGCAATAATATGACCTGGTGTTAATGAAAGATGCTGCTAAACCTTTAATTTTATCTACAACAAACACATACAGTACCTCGCAAACTCTTGTCCATCCAAGTGCTCAAAGCGCTCCAAGTATTGGTCCAAATCCGATAATGATATATTCTCAATAAGTGAAATCATTCCTGAGTACTGAAGAGGATCCAGTACCATCTTGTACAGCTTGTAACCATCCTCTACCATTCGTGACCAATTAAATCCTCTCGCTGTGCCAATACCTCCGTCATTCTTCAGCAAGGCATCAATCTACAGTATACAAAACCAGAACAATTTATAATACACAAAACCAACGCATCAATCTATAATACACAAAACCAATGCATCAATCTATAATACACAAAACCAAAGCATCAATCTATAATACACAAACCTACACATCAATCTATAATACACGAAACCAATGCATCAATCTAAAACACACAAAACCAATGCATCAATCTACAATACAGAAAACCAAGGCATCAATCTACAATACAGAAAACCAAGGCATCAATCTACAATACAGAAAACCAAGGCATCAATCTACAGTATACAAAACCAACAGTTGAACCTACAGTACACAACACCAACACTTCAATCTATAATACACAAAACCATAGCATCAATCTATAATACAGAAAACCAAGGCATCAATCTACAATACAGAAAACCAAGGCATGAATCTACAGTATACAAAACCAACAGTTGAACCTACAGTACACAACACCAACACTTCAATCTATAATACACAAAACCAAAGCATCAATCTATAATACACAAAACCAAGCCATCAATCTACAATACAGAAAACCAAGGCATCAATCTACAATACAGAAAACCAACAGTTCAATCTACAGTATAAAAAACCAACACTTCAATCTATAATACACAATACCAACAGTTCAACGTACAGGTACAAGACAAAAAAAAACAAAAAAACACTTCAATGTACTGTACACAAAATGAACACTTCCATCTACACCTGCAGTACACAAACCAACACCTCAATGTACAGTACACAAACCAAGGTTTCAATGTACAAAACACAAAGACAAAACTTTAATGTACAATACACAAAATCAACAATTCAATCTTAAAAGACAGAATAAAGACATCAATGTACAAGTTACAAAGCCAACATTTCACTTTCCAAAACACAGAATCAACAAGATCTACATTTATAACACAACAAAAAATACAGTAAGTTGTATACATATATAAGCCGGAATATTTCTTTGTGTTGTACATTCCTAAAAAGTGGCTTCTTAGTTCTCCTGACGTGTAGACTACCAAATATGTAAAATTCAATACTCTGAGTCTCCCTAGTTTTGTTTCACACAAAACTGATCCCTGACAAATGTGTGAATGTGCATGTAGCACCATACATTACAAATGTAACTGTTCAAAGCTTACATCGGTTCATATAAAGCCTTGCTGCCAAGTTGGTGACAGGTCAAGAACAAGATTTAAATCAAATACAGGCTACATATCTATAGCTGAAAAATTTAATGAGCGAACCTTTCGCAACATGTCAGGACCCATGAAGTTGTAAATTGCCATAGCCTGATGCATCATCTGGTCTAAATCCAGGCTACAGATGTTGGTGAGCATCTCATCCAAGGGGACGTAATCAGGGATGGTCATCATGGTCTTCAGCTGGTGTGGGTTACACAGTACTGAGCTCAGATTCCCAGCGTTCACCAGTTGTGTGATCTGAAGAGGAAAGCAGGGAAGAAGTCACTGGATTTAATCTGATAGGCCCATGTACGCCTCTAACACCTGCTTACTGAATAATAACAGTGGCAGACACATTTAGCACACACAAATATGATAGGCTCATGTACGCCTCTAACACCTGCTTACTGAATAAAAGCAGTGGCATATCTGACATAACATCCTCCTTTATCTCAAAATGGTATTTTTGGCCTAATAAAATAATTATTCCACTTCATCAGTTGCATATTCTGAAAAACACAAAAGCTACTTTATTATCAGTTAATTACTCACAAATGCAGGGTTCTCTGCTACTGACAGAACGCCTCCCACCATCTCTGGGAAATATTTCATAACGTCCATTGTAATCTGACCAATGGCAGAGTTTCCTCCAAATAAATCTGAAATGAAGGAACAAGAAAGTACACATCTTTACATCAATGACCTATGATTTCATCCGAAAATTGTTAATGCCATGTTAAAAATACTACTTTTGCTACAAAAACTGATGCTTTTTTCCAGTAGGATGCCAAACCTAGAAACACCATTGTAAGAGCCAGAGAACTCTCAGATCTCAGATCATTTCAATGCTATATACAGGTGCAGTACATTCAAATACAAAGCAGTTCCTGCAAAACCATGGCAGCTTAAGATATATATGAGAAATCTTCAGTGTACTGGAGGATTGTCACCTGCTTGTATATGAGGAGTCGCCTGCATGTACACCTGGTACCCTCGGTGTACTGAAAGACTGTCACCTGCATGTACACAAGGAATCCTCCTCTGCATGCGCATGAGGAATCCTCACCTGCGTGTACACGTGGAATCCTCACCTGCATGTACACGAGGAATCCTCAGTACACTGGAAAATTCTTACATACATGTACACAAGGAATCCTCGCCAGCATGTACACCAGGAATCCTCAGTACACTGGAAATTCTTACATACATGTACACGAGGAATCCACACCTGCATCTACACGATGAATCCTCACCTGCATGTACACCAGGAATCCTCAGTGTACTGGAGGATTGTCACCTGCATGTACAACAGGAATCCTCAGTGTATTGTAGGACTGTCACTGGCATGTACACCAGGAATCCTCAGTGTACTGGAGGGTTGTCACCTACATGTACACCAGGAATCCTCAGAGTACTGGAGGGTTGTCACCTACATGTACACCAGGAATCCTCAGAGTACTGTAGGACTGTCACCTACATGTACACCAGGAATCCTCAGAGTACTGGAGGACTGTCACCTACATGTACACCAGGAATCCTCAGAGTACTGGAGGACTGTCACCTTCATGTACACCAGGAATCCTCAGTGTACTGTAGGACTGCCACTTACATGTACACCAGGAATCCTCAGAGTACTGGAGGGTTGTCACCTACATGTACACCAGGAATCCTCAGAGTACTGTAGGACTGTCACCTACAGGTACACCAGGAATCCTCAGTGTACTGTAGGACTGTCACTTACATGTACACCAGGAATCCTCAGAGTACTGGAGGGTTGTCACCTCCATGTACACCAGGAATCCTCAGAGTACTGTAGGACTGTCACCTACATGTACACCAGGAATCCTCAGAGTACTGTAGGACTGCCACTTACATGTACACCAGGAATCCTCAGAGTACTGGAGGGTTGTCACCTACATGTACACCAGGAATCCTCAGGGTACTGTAGGGCTGTCACCTACATGTACACCAGGAATCCTCAGTGTACTGTAGGACTGTCACCTACATGTACACCAGGAATCCTCAGTGTACTGTAGGACTGTCACTTACATGTACACCAGGAATCATCAGAGTACTGGAGGGTTGTCACCTCCATGTACACCAGGAATCCTCAGAGTACTGTAGGACTGTCACTTACATGTACACCAGGAATCCTCAGAGTACTGGAGGACTGTCACCTTCATGTACACCAGGAATCCTCACTGGAGGGTTGTCACCTCCATGTACACCAGGAATTCTCAGAGTACTGGAGGGTTGTCACCTTCATGTATACCAGGAATCCTCAGTGTACTGTAAGGCTGTCTCTTACATGTACACCAGGAATCCTCAGTGTACTGTAGGACTGTCACCTACATGTGCACCAGGAATCCTCAGTGTACTGGAGGGTTGTCACCTACATGTACACCAGGAATCCTCAGTGTACTGGAGGGTTGTCACCTACATGTACACCAGGAATCCTCAGAGTACTGGAGGGTTGTCACCTACATGTACACCAGGAATCCTCAGTGTACTGGAGGGTTGTCACTTACATGTACACCAGGAATCCTCAGTGTACTGTAGGACTGTCACCTACATGTACACCAGGAATCCTCAGAGTACTGTAGGACTGTCACCTGCATGTACACCAGGAATCCTCAGTGTACTGGAGGACTGTCACCTACATGTACACCAGGAATCCTCAGTGTACTGGAGGGTTGTAACCTGCATGTACACCAGGAATCATCAGAGTACTGTAGGACTGTCACTTACATGTACACCAGGAATCCTCAGTGTACTGTAGGACTGTCACTTACATGTACACCAGGAATCCTCAGAGTACTGGAGGACTTTCACCTACATGTATACCAGGAATTCTCAGAGTACTGGAGGGTTGTCACCTCCATGTACACCAGGAATACTCAGAGTACTGGAGGGTTGTCACCTTCATGTATACCAGGAATCCTCAGTGTACTGTAAGACTGTCTCTTACATGTACACCAGGAATCCTCAGTGTACTGTAGGACTGTCACCTACATGTGCACCAGGAATCCTCAGTGTACTGTAGGACTGTCACCTACATGTACACAAGGAATCCTCAGTGTACTGGAGGATTGTCACCTACATGTATACCAGGAATCCTCAGTGTACTGGAGGACTGTTACCTACATGTACACCAGGAATCCTCAGTGTACTGTAGGACTGTCACCTACATGTGCACCAGGAATCCTCAGAGTACTGTAGGACTGTCACCTACATGTACACCAGGAATCCTCAGTGTACTGTAGGACTGCCACTTACATGTACACCAGGAATCCTCAGAGTACTGTAGGACTGTCACCTACATGTACACCAGGAATCCTCAGAGTACTGGAGGGTTGTCACCTACATGTACACCAGGAATCCTCAGAGTACTGGAGGGTTGTCACTTACATGTACACCAGGAATCCTCTGAGTACTGTAGGACTGTCACCTACATGTGCACCAGGAATCCTCAGTGTACTGGAGGACTGTCACCTACATGTACAACAGGAATCCTCAGAGTACTGTAGGACTGTCACTTTCATGTACACCAGGAATCCTCAGTGTACTGGAGGGTTGTCACCTACATGTACACCAGGAATCCTCAGAGTACTGGAGGGTTGTCACTTCCATGTACACCAGGAATCCTCAGAGTACTGTAGGACTGTCACCTACAAGTACACCAGGAATCCTCAGTGTACTGTAGGACTGTCACCTACATGTACACCAGGAATCCTCTGAGTACTGTAGGACTGTCACCTACATGTACACCAGGAATCATCAGAGTACTGGAGGACTGTCACCTACATGTACACCAGGAATCCTCAGAGTACTGGAGGGTTGTCACCTACATGTACACCAGGAATCCTCAGAGTACTGTAGGACTGTCACCTACATGTACACCAGGAATCCTCAGAGTACTGTAGGACTGTCACCTACATGTACACCAGGAATCCTCAGAGTACTGGAGGGTTGTCACCTCCATGTACATGAGTATGCCATATCTAACAGCAACGCTATAAAACAAAAAAAAATGTCATGCCAGCAGGAACTGGAATCTCAGGATTGCGTTCTGTGGATTGTGACCTATGACAAAGTTTATGATACATTAAGTCCTGTGGATTGTGACCTATGATAAAGTTTACGATACATTAAGTCCTGTCGATTGTGACCTATGACAAAGTTTACGATACATTAAGTCCTGTCGATTGTGACCTATGACAAAGTTTACGATACATTACGTCCTGTCGATTGTGACCTATGAAAAAGTGTACGATACATTAAGTCATGTGGATTGTGACCTATGACAAAGTTTATGATAAATTACGTCATGTGAATTGTGATCTATGACAAAGTGTATGATACATTAATTCCTGTGGATTATGACCTATGACAAAGTGTATGATACATTAATTCCTGTGGATTGTGCCCTATGACAAAGTGTATGATACATTAATTCCTGTGGATTGTGACCTATGACAAAGTGTATGATACATTAAGTCTTGTCGATTGTGACCTATGACAAAGTGTATGATACATTAAGTCTTGTGGATTGTGATCTATGACAAAGTTTATGATACATTACGTCATGTGGATTGTGACCTATGACAAAGTTTATGATACATTACGTCATGTGGATTGTGACCTATGACAAAGTTTATGATACATTACGTCATGTGGATTGTGACCTATGACAAAGTTTACGACACATTAAGTCCTGTGGATTGTGACCTATGATAAAGTTTACGATACATTAAGTCCTGTCGATTGTGACCTATGACAAAGTTTACGATACATTAATTCCTGTGGATTGTGCCCTATGACAAAGTTTATGATACATTAATTCCTGTGGATTGTGACCTATGACAAAGTTTATGATACATTAAGTCTTGTGGATTGTGACCTATGATAAAGTTTATGATACATTAAGTCCTGTGGATTGTGACCTATGACAAAGTTTATGATACATTACGTCATGTGGATTGTGACCTATGACAAAGTTTATGATACATTAAGTCCTGTCGATTGTGACCTATGATAAAGTTTATGATACATTACGTCATGTGGATTGTGACCTATGACAAAGTTTATGATACATTACGTCATGTGGATTGTGACCTATGACAAAGTTTACGATACATTAAGTCCTGTGGATTGTGACCTATGACAAAGTGTATGATACATTACGTCATGTGGATTGTGACCTATGACAAAGTTTATGATACATTACGTCATGTGGATTGTGACCTATGACAAAGTTTACAATACATTAAGTCCTGTGGATTGTGACCTATGATAAAAGTTTATGATACATTAAGTCTTGTGGATTGTGATCTATGACAAAGTTTATGATACATTACGTCATGTGGATTGTGACCTATGACAAAGTTTATGATACATTAAGTCCTGTGGATTGTGACCTATGACAAAGTGTATGATACATTACGTCATGTGGATTGTGACCTATGACAAAGTTTATGATACATTACGTCATGTGGATTGTGACCTATGACAAAGTTTACAATACATTAAGTCCTGTGGATTGTGACCTATGATAAAAGTTTATGATACATTAAGTCTTGTGGATTGTGACCTATGACAAAGTTTATGATACATTACGTCATGTGGATTGTGACCTATGACAAAGTTTATGATACATTAAGTCTTGTGGATTGTGACCTATGACAAAGTGTATGATACATTACGTCATGTGGATTGTGACCTATGACAAAGTTTATGATACATTAAGTCCTGTGGATTGTGGCCTATGACAAAGTTTATGATACATTACGTCATGTGGATTGTGGCCTATGACAAAGTTTATGATACATTACGTCATGTGGATTGTGACCTATGACAAAGTTTATGATACATTACGTCATGTGGATTGTGACCTATGACAAAGTTTATGATACATTACGTCATGTGGATTGTGACCTATGACAAAGTTTACGATACATTAAGTCCTGTGGATTGTGACCTATGACAAAGTGTATGATACATTACGTCATGTGGATTGTGACCTATGACAAAGTTTATGATACATTACGTCATGTGGATTGTGACCTATGACCAAGTTTATGATACATTAAGTCCTTGAATAAGTGATTCAAATTGGAAAATCAACATCACTTATTTCACAGGTATACGATGGAGGTCAGTTCTATGGGTGGCCCAAAGGAGCCCTGAGGAAAACACGACCAACCTTCAGTATTGGTGAAAAAGCAGCTCACTTCAATGACCAGCAGACAGCACAAAATGCTTCATGACGTTAACCACTTATTACCACAGAGCCATAAGAACAAAAGAATGTAAAAGTTCCTTGTTGAATGCCAGGAGGGCTGAGGCTAGATCTAGTGTGCCTCACGTTTGGAGTTTGCATCTCTCCACAGAGCCATGCTCCTTCAAGAAAAGGTAAGATGTTAAAGTGTTAAGAAAGCCTACCAGTCATAGCTGTCATCTGATCCATATATTCCTCCATGACTACCTCAGCAACACGAAAGTACCGTCCAACAATCGGCCACAGGTTGCTCTCTTCTAGTACTGGACCCCAAGTCTCCACTGCAACGGCAAACCTGCAAACATCAATTAGGACATGAGCTGGGTTGGAGGTAATTCACTAGAGATATTAAGTAGGACAACAAGATGAGCTGGGTTGGAGGTAATTCACTAGAGATATTAAGTAGGACAACAAGATGAGCTGGGTTGGAGGTAATTCACTACAGATATTAAGTAGGACAACAAGATGAGCTGGGTTGGAGGTAATTCACTACAGATATTAAGTAGGACAACAAGATGAGCTGGGTTGGAGGTAATTCACTACAGATATTAAGTAGGACAACAAGATGAGCTGGGTTGGAGGTAATTCACTAGAGATATTAAGTAGGACAACAAGATGAGCTGGGTTGGAGGTAATTCACTGCAGATATTAAGTAGGACAACAAGATGAGCTGGGTTGGAGGTAATTCACTAGAGATATTAAGTAGGACAACAAGATGAGCTGGGTTGGAGGTAATTCACTACAGATATTAAGTAGGACAACAAGATGAGCTGGGTTGGAGGTAATTCACTACAGATATTAAGTAGGACAACAAGATGAGCTGGGTTGGAGGTAATTCACTAGAGATATTAAGTAGGACAACAAGATGAGCTGGGTTGGAGGTAATTCACTACAGATATTAAGTAGGACAACAAGATGAGCTGGGTTGGAGGTAATTCACTACAGATATTAAGTAGGACAACATGATGAGCTGGGTTGGAGGTAATTCACTACAGATATTAAGTAGGACAACAAGATGAGCTGGGTTGAGTCAACAAATCAACAAAGCATGTCACTCAGCGCAATAATATGCACAGCTAACTTCTGCATGTGTAGCCGGCGGATTACACTGATCAGCAACATGAGGCTGCATGTGCAGTCAGTATACACAGCACTGCCGACCTTCATTGTGTATGGTGATTTTACAACCTTCAAATGAAATAATTATAGAACTGAACACGTTGTGTTCAGCTACAGAATGTTGTCTGGTGTTTTTGTATTATCGGCCATCAACGATCAACAACTGCATTCCGAAATATACACATAGTCTTGAGCGATTGATTTTGATGGCCAACAGCTGAATCTGTGACAAGCGTGTGTGTTCTGTGGTCATGCTTGCGTGGGCAAAAAGTGGGCACCCATTCGTCTTTAGCTTGATGAATCTTCCGTATGCCGCTAGAGTGAAAGAGAACTAGATACCAACACGTGTTGGCTTCCAATGAATGTTGTTTGTGTACACTTTATCCCATACGCTGTGTGTCACCTGTGGACCAATGAGTGAGCTTCTAACAAACTGTAACTTGTTCAGTTACAGCAATGTTCGGCGTTTTTGACCGGCTACAGAGGACAATTAAAACCGACAACAAACAACTAATCATGTTGCTTGACTGCGTTAATCAAGCATGAATGTCTGGCTTCAATAATGAAGAATTTATGTCTCTTACGTTGAACTTAATATTTGACCCAGATTACAGGGATTACAGACATCCCAGGACACAAAAGAGGTTTATAGCCACCCTCGATAATACCTATTTGAGTAGTTTTACGATTTTTGTCAGTATTTCCGTCATTAAATATGCATTGCCAGTAGTAAAAATTTGTATATCTATGAATCCCTGAACAAGGCCAAACTCAAAGTCCTAAGGAATTGTACAGATTCTTCACTGCACAAGTCTGACAGTATGATAAATTATGATCTCCCGTCTGCTAGTCTAGATTTGGCGAACGATTTCACAATAGTGATGACTCATTATTCCAAGGGGCGGGTCAATGAAAATGAGTTAATCCAACTGGTCAATACTGACTTGTGTAAGCTGTCAGTGGCCTGTCACAACATTTTATTACACACATGTGACTCTGAATTCTCAGAAAAGTAGCCTTGCACTAATTTTAAACAATGTTTAAAATTGTTACAATGTGAAGCTGGTTTGGCCATCAATTTCTGCACATGCGAATATAACGTCTGAGTTTAGTTTAAGAAAAGAAGATTTAAAACTGTCTGGAGATTAAGACTTTTACAGGTTTCTCTTCCTCAAATGAGCAGAATAGCAGACAAAACCAATCTTTCAATTCAATTTTACTGATGTACGCAGAGCCACGTCTCACAGCTGTGAAAACAATGCGACAACAAGGTTTGAACAACATGGCACATGCTGTATGCATCCTACTGTAAATGCTGCTGTTTTATGGATTCTGTTAATCTCTCACTACCCTGGGGACTTGGGATTGTGTACTTCACAGACTGAACACTGCAGTATGAGGTTATTGTGAAAGCTGCTGTCAGTATTCCCCTAATCTCTCACTACTCTGGGGACTTGGGATTGTGTAGTTCACAGACTGACCACTGCAGTATGAGGTACTGTATCACACCCCATGTTGTGAAAGCTGCTGTCAGTATTGCTCTAATCTCTCACTACCCTGAGGTCTTGGAATTGTGTACTTCACAGACTGAACACTGCAGTATGAGGTTATTGTGAAAGCTGCTGTCAGTATTCCCCTAATCTCTCGCTACTCTGGGGACTTGGGATTGTGTAGTTCACAGACTGACCACTGCAGTATGAGGTACTGTATCACACCCCTTGTTGTGAAAGCTGCTGTCAGTATTGCTCTAATCTCTCACTACCCTGGGTTCTTGGGATTGCGTAGTTCACAGACTGACCACTGCAGTATGAAGTTATTGTGAAAGCTGCTGTCAGTATTCCCCTAATCTCTCACTACTCTGGGGACTTGGGATTGTGTAGTTCACAGACTGAACACTGCAGTATGAGGTACTGTATCACACCCCTTGTGAAAGCTGCTGTCAGTATCCCCCTAATCTCTCACTAACCTGGGGTCTTGGGATTATGTAGTTTACAGAGGTACTGCAGTATGAGGTACTGCTGTCAGTATCCCCCTAATCTCTCACTACCCTGGGGACTTGGGATTGCGTAGTTCACAGACTGACCACTGCAGTATGAGGTACTGCTGTCAGTATTCCCCTAATCTCTCACTACCCTGGGAACTTGGGATTGTGTAGTTTACAAACTGAACACTGCAGTATGAGGTTATTGTGAAAGCTGCTGTCAGTATTCCCTTAATCTCTCAATATATGGGTGTATATTTATGAAAATTTCCACCACTGAACGCACAGAAGAACTGCGAGTGGTCTCAGCCATTTTTCGGCACTAGAATCTGTGCTATATTCAGAAAGTGTAATCCCTATTAACGATAATACTGTCACTTAATCCACTTTCTAAATGACATCTCTATCTGTCTTGTATATGTTGTTGTTGCAATATGTGGCTTTTACAGCCAATTCGCTTGTGAATATCGTGGCTGCTCAAATGAGCACTATTTTTTCCCAGGTAATTTTCCCTGTTTATCTACATAGGTACAAACGTTTCATACTCAACTAATAACTGTTTATGTATGAAATAACTTCTACATGCATGCACATGTGCCATGGACGCATTGATGATAGCACATCTCTGGCCGGGAATACTTCCCAAGTGGACTGCCGTTAGCCTGTCATGGTGTTTCCCACTGAGCAGCCCACTTTCACAGCAGGTCGCTGACCACAGCTAGAGGATGGTTGGTCTGCTACCGCGTTCTAAAAGATGGTGGGTTTCAACACTTGGCCTTTTTGAAGTTGTTTTCTATAACTGAAGAAAACTGTGGACGAGAAATCTGTGAATAGGAACGCTCCCTAATTCAGTACAGGTATAAAGTTGGATAACAAGTTCAGATTTTTGAGGTAACCAAGTGGAAACATCAGGTAGGACTGAGCATGGTGAGCTTTTCATGGCATTCAACAGCTGACAATGAGCAGTACTCCCTTTAAACTGACTTACCCTGCAGTCCAAACCTGTGGCCTAAAGTCCATCCACACATGACTCCATTCTTCGGTGTGCAGGTTAATACTTGTGAGATTGTCTACCAGCAATGTCCAGTCATTCACCGCTGTCTGTTCTGCTGCTTTAACACTGTTGTAAAATGTAAGAGACTTCCACAGCAATTCGGAGACATTGAACTGGGAGGATCTCGGATCTTTCAACCCCTGGAGGTAACTGTCTATCTCATCCATTCCCTTTTTGAACTGTGAACAAAAGCGAAAATTCCCAACACATAACTGATATATCCCGGTCACTTATATATATGTACTACAGTAACTCAACATA
The DNA here is from genome assembly GCF_032854445.1 of Liolophura sinensis. Classification (NCBI taxonomy): domain Eukaryota; kingdom Metazoa; phylum Mollusca; class Polyplacophora; order Chitonida; family Chitonidae; genus Liolophura; species Liolophura sinensis. The sequence continues at coordinate 1,164,431 of NC_088295.1, forward strand.
ACTAATTTGCTAACTGCTCAGTAAATACGTCTAAAATAATCCGAGATCTTGATATATCTCATCCTGAAAATTAAATGTTTTTTTTTTGTTTTTTTTCAGGAATTCCCAGGAAATCTGCTGAGAAAACATATTAATATTTGCTATTGGAATATCTTACTATATGCTGCAACTCTTCCAGGTGTAACCCTGCCAGTAAGTTGTGGGAGATCTCAGTGACATTGTCTGTGCAGAAAATCTCCTGTAATCCATCTAGAGTCTGCGATCTGGGCATGTCCAGGAACCAGGAAAGTCTGTCCCCATCACAGTAAACTGCTCGCAGATTTTCAATATTGTTCAGCAACATCTAAAATGTTCACAAAATCAAAAACATAATCAGCTTGGTACATAAGTGCTATCTACATCCAGGCTAAATCAAGTAGATTAAGGACTGAGAACCTACCTGATTTAGAGTACAGAAAGGTCTAAGCCAGATTAAGGAATGAGAACATACCTGATTTGGAGTACAGAGAGGTCTAAGCCAGATTAAGAACTGAGAACCTACCTGATTTAAAAAACAGAAAGATCTAAGCCAGATTAAGGACTGAGAACCTACCTGATTTAGAAAACAGAAAGGTCTAAGCCAGATTAAGGACTGAGAACCTACCTGATTTAGAGTACAGAAAGGCCTCAGCCAGATTAAGGACTGAGAACCTACCTGATTTACAGTACAGAAAGATCTAAGCCAGATTAAGGACTGAGAACCTACCTGATTTAGACTATAGAAAGGTCTAAGCCAGAACTGAGAACCTACCTGATTTAGAGTACAGAAAGGTCTAAGCAAGATTAAGGACTGAGAATCTACCTGATTTGGAGTACAGAAAGGTCTAAGCCAGATTAAGGACTGAGGACCTACCTGATTTATAGTGAGTGAGTGAGTGAAAGTTTTAACGTCACTTTCAGCAATATTTCAGTTTTATCGACAATAAAACGTCAAGTAGTCGATCTACTACGGATAATTCATTTACTATTCAGTCAAAAAAGGACACCAGAAGTCACATAACAAACACAGACGGTAGTTTAAAATCACAGCTTTCCTGCCATACCAATGGTAGAGAGAAAATCAAAAATGGTATCACTTTCTACAGAATTGAAAAGTTCTGCAAGAGAGCTCACGTGATGAAAGGAATCTTGTGCACGAGCAAAGTCACCACAGTCAAGCAGTATGTGCTTGACTGTGAACCGTTGATCACAAGCAAAGCAATGAGGAGCATCTTCTCCTTTCAACAAATACCCATGCGTAGCATGTGTGTGACCGATACGACAAACCTGGACCAACAAACTGACGAATATCATGCAGTTTGTTGGTTGTCTGGTCATCCCATTCAGCCTGAAACAAACTTTTGATATAGGAGCAAATAAGTGAACGCAATCCGAATATGGAACGTCAGTTTGGGTGGTAACAGAATGCAGAGCCGCCTTAGCAGCTTCATCTGCAGCAGTATTCCCACGGATACCCATATGCCCGGGCACCCAACAAAAGACAATGATAAAATTAAGTCGAGCATCTTCCTGATAGATATGTGTCTGGATGTACAGGCGAACCAGCCCGAATTGCTTGGAGGCAGGAAAGGGAGTCAGAGCAGATGAGAAATCTGCTACCTCCGAGCTCTGGGATGGACCGAAGTGCGCACAAAATTGCCTTGGCTTCCGCAGTAAATACAGAACAGGAATTTGGAAACCGAGTTGAAATGGTTCTGGGCCCAAGGACAGCAGCAGAAGCCACGCCATCATCATCCTTGGAACCGTCAGTGAATATACGGTGATAACATGGATTCTTTGAACACATATTACTAAACTACTGTTGGTATACTAGAGGGTTGGTGGAAGATTTCTTCAGGGAGGAGAGCGAGCTATCAACATGAGGCTCAGGACATAACCACGGTGGATCTTCCTGGATCTTCCTGCGTATGGGGGGCGATAGTATCCAGCCCAAGTCTAGCTGCTTGCACATGTTCCTGGATGCGGACACCAGTGGAGGAACAATGGATGGCCTCTGAGCATAGACAAGTCTTCAAACTCCGGATGGAAGACACAATCAAAGGCTGGGATGGATGGATTGGCTCTAAGCTTGGTGATATACTGTAAGGATAGTTTAGTTCTTCGAAGCTCCAGGGGAGGCTCATTTGCCTCAACATACAGACTCTCTACAGGAGAGGTGCGGAAAGCAGCTAAGCACAACCGTAGGGCCTGGTGATGTACAGTATTGAGTTTCTTCAACTGGGAGCGTGACGCACCTCCATAAACACTGCAGGCATAATCTAGCTTAGAACGAATCAGTGCTCGATAGAGCTGAAGTAGGGTTTCATGATCCCCTCCCCATTGAGCACTAGAGACAACCTTCAAAATATCAAGTGCCTTTAGGCATCTGGCTCTAAGATAATTAATGTGAGATTTAAATGTAAGGTGCTTATCGAAGATCACCCCAAGGAATTTTGCCTCCGGCACAACCTTGATGGGGGACCTATCTAAAAATACCTTGGGGTCTTCATGGGGGAAGTACTTCCAACAAAAGTTTACACAGTTAGTCTTCGACTTGAAAAACTTAAATCCGTTCTCCAGTGCCCAGGCAAAGCTGCAACTGTCTCTTGATAGTGTGCACACATTTGCCTCGACAAGAGATACCAAGATCGTCCACAAAAAGGGACGCGTTTATACTAGGAGATAAAACTCTGGCAAGGCTATTAATCTTAATGCTAAAGAGAGTAACTGATAAAATGATGCCTTGAGGAACCCCCTGATCTTGTTCAAAGTAGTCAGATAGGGTAGCCCCAATCCGAACTTGGAAGTGTTGATGGTCTAAGAATTTACGAATAAAGTCAGGAAGCCGACCTCTAAGTCCAAATCCATGAATATCTTTCGGTAGATCGGTAAAATGGGATGGGGACAATAATAGCGTTTTGCCATGAGGCAGGACAATTCCCAGAAATCCAAATAGTATTAAAAATTCCAAGAAGCACCCTCAAGGAAGATTCTGGAAGGTGTCATAAAAGCTGATAGTGGATATCATCTGGCCCTGGAGTTGAGTCATGGGCCATGCTCAGAGATGCCGATAGTTCATGTAGAGAAAATGTAGCATTGTAGGATTCTTCATTTGAGGATGTAAAATCAAGAGGACTTGCCTCGGCCCGTTCCTTGTTACGCTGGAACTGAGGCAAGTAATTATCTGAAGACGAATGGTGCGCAAAAGAAGCGCCCAACCTATTGGCTATGTCAAGTTTTTCTGTCAAAGAATTATTCCCGTCTCTAAGATGATTGACAGTGACATTGGATCCCTTGCACCTGATGCGTTGGATCATATTCCAGACTTTTGACATAGGGGTACGATAATTACTCCTAGAAACATAACGTTTCCAAGAGTCGTGTTTGGACTGTTTGATAGTCCCACGGGCTTTAGCTCGAGTACGCCTAACATCGTCTAAATTACCTGGAGATGGTCTACATCGGTACACGCGCTCAGCACGTTTCCTGAAATGCCTAGCTCGTTTACAGTCCTCCGTGAACCACGGTTTCTTAATACGGGGAACTGCACATGATTTCGGGATACATTTGGAGACTATATCGATTAGCTGATCTGAGAATAACTGAATAGGATCAACTGCATCAAGAAGAAGGCTGCTAGTAAGTGTTTCCCCACACAGAACAGCAAAGCAGGGCCAGTCTGCTTTATCATAATTAAAGCGTGGAAGAGAGGAAGATACCGGCTCCTCAAGGGTAAGTATGGTGGAGAAGTGGTCGCTTCCGCACAGATCATCATGAATGCTCCAGCTAAATTCCGACCTTAGCCCTGCATCAGCCAGAGCCAAATCAAGGACCGAATAAGTGCCCTTTGCAGGATGAAGGTAAGTATGTGTGCCATCATTTAAGACGCATAGAGAATTATTAGATATAAAATCCTCCAATACAGAGCCCTTCTGGTTACATTCAGAGTCACCCCAGAGAACATTGTGGGCATTAAAGTCACCCAAAAGAAGACACAGTTTAGGTAATTGATCATATAAATTTTACAGCTCTTGTTGGTGAAGAGTAGAAGAAGGTGGTATATAAATAAAGAGATCGTTAATACTATACCCAGTGTGATACGCAAGTCGGTGCAAGTCGGTGTTCAGTGCCAGTCTATTGTGTATTACACCCTGCCTGATCAAAAGAGAAGTACCGCCGTGATGCCTTTCCATTCGTAGATGTGGCAACAGCGTGATGAGATACATAACCTTGACACTGATAATTGATAACAGTCATTAGAGTTTCTTGCAAGCTAAAAGCTATAGGACTGAGGTCTTGCGCTAACATCAGGAGCTCTGCGAGGTTACACCTCAATCCTCTGCAGTTCCACTGTAAGATCTTTGTAGTAGCCATTATGAATATTTATTTGGTTTTTTTTTTTTTTCCTGGACTTTTTATACATTGCTGCACTACGCTCAGCAAAATCCTGCTGTGACAACGTTATCAACTTCCTCTGCATTTTAGCCTTGTCAACTTTAGAATCGCGTCGCAATGTGCGATAATACGACCCCAGGAATGTTGAGACAGGTACCAAGACCTCACCCTTGCCATTGGAATAGGCAGGCAAGTCTTCGGGTGCATCCATTTCCTCCATATTGGATTCTCCACCAGCCCTAGACATATCAGATTGCTGAGAGCCCCGAGGATCAAGACAATCTGCTATATCTCTAGTGTCTAACTCTGACATTGTAGACAGGTCAGGGCTGAACGTGCTACCCCATAAGGACGGGCTCTTACCAAGTGCACCTTTGAAATTTCTGACAATCGAGGGGGTGAGGAGGTATTCGAGATTTGACTCATACGGACAACCCACTCCGGGCTATTTGACGTCTGAGATGCCTCACAAAGGCTCTGGAGCCCACCTACTACTGGCGATTCGCTTAACTTCCTGACCTTATTTGTAGCATCAATGCGCTTATTTCAAATCTTTTTGCTGGAGGACATGGAGTTGGTGACAACTTGCCACTCTCCAGCTTCCTCGTTGTCAGCAGTAGAGTTATCCAAAGTCCCCTTATTTTGTTGACTGGAAGGAACAGACTCGCCAGAAACCCCAATTTCCATATCATCCCCATGTCCCTCACTATAATTACCATCATCATTATTGTCACCTTCAACTTCATAATCATTACTATTTTTATCATCATCATTATCATTGCAATCGTTATCGTCATTATCGTCATTGTCATTTTCATCGCTCAACGGGCAGTCCTTTTGAAAGTGGCCTGCCTGTTTACACTTGAGGCATTTATCCTTTAAAGGACAGTCGGCCTTGAATAATCTGTGGTATCGCAGATGTGACAGGCACGGACCTGACCTCTGTACCACAAAGGAATTCTAATATTCCCAACCGGAAATGATTGTGGAATGATCTCGGTCACACCACTCATGTAAATACGGCGCATACCATTCTCAAGTGACCTATCAAAAAGGTAATGTTCCCGGCTGACGTGATGGACCGTGCCATACCGGGACATCAAACCTCCAATAGTGTCATCAGGCACCTCGATCGGTCATCGAGATCTAACCAGGAGCCTTTGCTCCTCCACATCATATATTGGACAATCTACCCCTTTGAATGTGAAGCCACTAGCCAACAGCTGTTCCTTCACAGTTTGCGTAGCCATTGTAACATTCCAGACATCTCTAGAGACATTGATTAGTCCCTTTAGGACATTAGGCCCACTTCCCACTAACTCCTTTAGCCGATTGTATACTTCAACCGGTTGTACACCTCCCTGTATTACAAGCTTAAGGCTCAAGGGTCTATTTACTCGCCCTGCCCACAACATTGTGGGCCAGGGCGAGAACTACTACCCTAAAGAGAGGACCACAACTATGCATTTGGAACAGTGTGGATGCTGAGTGCGAAATAGATAAGGTATTACAAAGTGGAAATGCACTAAACTATGTACAGGCTATTTACAGAGAGGTTAGAGAATACGTCCTGCCGCTAAGAGCAACAGAGCGTAATGTCTCACAACCCTCAGACTGGGTGACCACTAAACAAAAGCTGAGAGCACAAAGGCTAGTTCCACGGCCAACCAGGGACTAACTCTCACCTGATTTATAGTACAGAAAGGCCTTAGCCAGACTAAGGACTGAGAACCTACCTGATTTTGAGTACAGAAAAAGCCTAAGCCAAATTACGGACTGAGAAACTACCTAATTTATAGTACAAAAAGGCCTATGCCAGATTAAGGACTGAGAGTCGGCCTGGTTAAGAGTATAGGAAGGTCTAAACCAGATTGACTGATAGCTGTCTGACTGAGGTATTAATTTTCTACTGGTAATAAAGCCTCCTAGTTGTATTATTATATTAACTATTAACTGCACATTTACATGCATTCAGTAAATATTATTTTTTTATTGATGATAGACATCAGGGACAAGGTCTACCTGTAGTTTGCCTGGATCGGTGAATGCCTGGAGAACAGATTTGGTGGCCTGTGGTCCTAAGGCAAGTAGCTCATTTACAGACGGCATCAGGTTAACCTCTCCTGTGATGAATCTTGCGAGGTCATTTTCCATTTCTGAAAAACAAATGTGGTGAAGATCAGGATATGGGTCTTTTGGTGGACATCAAATAAACTCTTTCATCATAATTACCATAAACATGATAAACACGGACAAACTAAAATTACTGATTAGCACAGTCATTAAAAACTCTCCCCAAGTAAACATTCGCCTGCTTTCTTAAAGTCAAACTGAAATCATGTTTAGAGTTCCTACCTGTGAAGGTTGTGATGGCTTCGGTGAGAGCTGAAAGGCAGGTGTCTGCTATGCCCATCAGAATGCGGGTTACGTTAGCATAGGGCGGGATATTCAGGGCACGGTCCAGACCTCCCAGTGAACTAGACAGCATCCTACAACATATCCAGTGATGTCACATTGATGCTGTCATCATGTTACAGTGTACACAGGCATTAAAGCTACATGTACATCCGGACGACAATGAACAGCACTTCACTACCAGGTATCGCCAGTACTTAACACCTGTTTCAGTGTTATGTGACACCAGTAAATAAATGTAACACTTCAATGCTGTGTGACACCAGTACACAACACCTGTATTTGAGCATCACTTCAGCGCTGTGTGACAGCAGTACACAACACCTGTATTTGAGAATCACTTCAGCGCTGTGTGACACCAGTACACAACACCTGTATCTGAGCACCACTTCAATGCTGTATGACACAACACCTGTATTTGAGAATCACTTCAGCGCTGTGTGACACCAGTACACAACACCTGTATTTGAGAATCACTTCAGCGCTGTGTGACACCAGTACACAACACCTGTATCTGAGCACCACTTCAATGCTGTATGACACAACACCTGTATTTGAGAATCACTTCAGCGCTGTGTGACACCAGTACACAACACCTGTATTTGAGAATCACTTCAACGCTGTGTGACACCAGTACACAACACCTGTATCTGAGCACCACTTCAATGCTGTATGACACAACACCTGTATTTGAGAATCACTTCAGCGCTGTGTGACACCAGTACACAACACCTGTATTTGAGAATCACTTCAGCGCTGTGTGACACCAGTACACAACACCTGTATCTGAGCACCACTTCAATGCTGTATGACACAACACCTGTATTTGAGAATCACTTCAGCGCTGTGTGACACCAGTACACAACACCTGTATTTGAGCATCACTTCAGCGCTGTGTGACAGCAGTACACAACACCTGTATTTGAGAATCACTTCAGCGCTGTGTGACACCAGTACACAACACCTGTATCTGAGCACCACTTCAATGCTGAATGACACAACGCCTGTATTTGAGAATCACTTCAGCTCCGTGTGACACCAGTACACAACACCTGTATTTGAGCATTACTTCAGTGCTTTGTGACACCAGTACACAACACCTGTATTTGAGAATCACTTCAGCGCTGTGTGACACCAGTAAACAACACCTGTATTTGAGAATCACTTCAGCGCTGTGTGACACCAGTACACAATGCCTGTATTTGAGCATCACTTCAATGCTGTCTGACACCAGTACACAACACCTGTATTTGAGCATCACTTCAGCGTTGTGTGACACTAGTACAAAACACCTGTATTTGAGCATCACTTCAGCTCTGTGTGACACCAGTACACAATGCCTGTATTTGAGAATCACTTCAGCGCTGTGTGACACCAGTACACAACACCTGTATTTGAGCATCACTTCAGCTCTGTGTGACACCAGTACACCACACCTGTATTTGAGCATCACTTCAGCGTTGTGTGACACTAGTACACAAGGCCTGTATTTGAGCACCACTTCAATGCTGTGTGACACCAGCACACACTACCTGTATTTGAGCTGTGTGACACTGGTAGGTTTTAATGTCATACTTAGCAATTTTTATTATGACGACAACTGACACTCTGTGAACTGTGTGTACCTGATAACATTTTGTTCAGTCGTGTTTCCTGATAACACCATTTCTAGGGCTCTCAGAGTATCCTGCAGATTTATAGAGGTCACAGCTCCCAAGGTGTCCATCAGATGTGGTATATTAAGCACCATGTTCAAGTAGTGGATCCCCTGCTTTAAAAGATCCTCCACCGGCACAATCCTACTGTTGAGGGCTTCCAACGCCTGAGGGGGCAGACACAGAGTTTAACAGCTTATATTCACAACTACCCTAATTTTTCTAATTATTGGGACAGATACTAGTAGTGTTGAAAGTAGAATGCTGCATTTCGTTGCCAGCTTTTTGGAAAAGTAAAGATATGAATATGATGTTCATAAGATGGTCTAATCATGTGAGAAAAAAGAAAGTCTCAGCCAAAGGATACGGTTCTTACAACTCACATAAAAGGAAAACACACCAATGAATTTCAACTTCTACTGAACAAAACGGAATTTAGAACACAAAACAAAACAAAAACCTTACTGCTGTGTTCCAATGAAAAGATATAACGGACGTTATGTTGCCATGGAAAGACTTAAACTGACATTCTGGCCCTGAATTCTCACCTGCCCTTTAAACTTGGACAAGCTGATGAGCTCTACAAATTCCTTCATAACTGCTTCATTGATGCGTTTTTCATCACATATAACAGCAATGTAGGCAGTACCATTCCTAACGCACAACAGCTGCTTGAGGTCCTTCGCGTCTTTGCTGAGTAAGTAAGGTGTGAGCTGAAAAATATAATCACCAACATAGTGACTTTCAGTGAAAATACCAACGTAGTGACTTACAGTGAAAACGTCAATATAGTGACTTTCAGCGAAAACACCAACATGGTGACTTCCAATGAAAACGTCAATAAAGTGACTTTTAGTGAAAACACCAACAGTGACTTCCAGAGTAAACACTAACCTAGTGACTTCCAGTTAAAACACTAACATGGTGACTTTCAGTGAAAGCACCAACATAGTCATTTCTTGAGAAAATACCTCCAGTTTGGTATTCACAGTACAGAATTTACAGCATGACGCAGTATTCACAGTGAAGAATGGTATTCACAGAACAACATGGTATTCACAGTACAGAATTTACAGCACAGTGCAGTATTCACAGTGAAGAATGGTATTCACAGAACATGGTATTCACAGTACAGAATTTACAGCACAGTGCATTATTAAAAGTGAAGAATGGTATTCACAGAACAACATGGTATTCACAGAACAACACGGTCTTCACAGTACAGAATTTACAACACAGTGCAGTATTCACAGCGAAGAATTGTATTCACAGAACAACATGGTATTCACAGTACAGAATTTACAGCACCGTGCATTATTCAAAGTGAAGAATAGTATTCACAGAACAACATGGTATTCACAGAACAACTTGGTATTCACAGTACAGAATTAACAGCACAGTGCAGTATTCACAGTGAAGAATGGTATTCACAGAACAACATGGTATTCACAGAACAGAATTTACAACAAAGTGCAATATTCACAGTGAAGAATGGTATTCACAGAACAACATGGTATTCACAGTACAGAATTTACAACTCAGTGCAGTATTCACAGTGAAGAATGGTATTCACAGAACAACATGGTATTCACAGTACAGAATTTACAGCACAGTAAACAATTTACAGCAACATGATACACATCAGCTTAGATTCCACATTTACCAATCTTAACTGTTCATACATTCACTTATCTGAAATTCGGTTGTTTCGGCTGTGCTCTCCCTCAACTTAATAATCAAAAACCTCATGCTGTCCTCAGGCTCACCTGCCCACCACAGTGCCCGGATGCTCTTCTCAGACTCACCTGCCCACCACAGCGACCTGATGCTGTCGTCACTCACACCAGATCAATAGAGACTGCTCAGTTCATCAGTAACCTGAAGCTGTTACCAGACTCACCTGCTCAAGAGAGACTTTTACGTTCATCAGTGACCTGATGCTGTCCTCAGACACATTTGCACTCCTCAGCAATTCCTCCACCTCCGACCAGTCCACAAACCACTGCTTCACAGCTGTAAGAAAACAAAAATGTATGTATACATGTAGGTGTAAATTGGCAACAAAAAATGTATATATAGGTGTAAATCTGCGGTTACTTTTCTTCCTGACGGTTACATGACTTTGTCAATATATTACTGATCTTCTTTGATGGGCTCACTAGACTACTTACGTGTATATGATTGGTTTTTGATGCAGTGCAAGATTTTTTACCCTTAGACATTGACAGTTGGGTTACAGATACAAGGAGTACTGTAATATATCCTACTTATATCATTTATATCATCACAATATCACCCCCTTGTGAACATTTTATTTCAACAAGTTAAGCAGCGTTTTTAAGCCATAGGGCCTACTCATTTATTCATTTGACTGATGTTTTGTGCCGTACTGAAATCCGTACTGAAAGCTCAAATCATTATAAGTTGAAAACTGTCACACAACTGTAGGATCTGGCCTATTTAGCCAAGCCATTATGATGGATTTTGGGTGTGACTAAGATCTAGCCTATTTAGCCGAGCCATTATGATGGTTTTTTGGTGTGACTCAAATTTGGTCTATTTAGCCAAACCATTAGGATGGATTTTTGGTGTGACTCAGATCTGGCCTATTTAGCCAAACCATTATGATGGATTTTTGGTGTGACTCAGATCTGGCCTATTTAGCCGAGCCATTATCATGGATTTTCAGTGTGGCTCAGATCTGGCCTATTTAGCCAAACCATTATGATGGATTTTTAGTGTGACTCAGATCTGGCCTATTTAGCCAAACCATTATGATGGATTTTCGGTGTGATTCAGATCTGGCCTATTTAGCCGAGCCATTATGATGGATTTTCAGTGTGACTCAGATCTGGCCTATTTAGCCGAGCCATTATGATGGATTTTCGGTGTGATTCAGATCTGGCCAGCCGAGCCATTATCATGGATTTTCAGTGTGATTCAGATCTGGCCTATTTAGCCAAGCCATTATGATGGATTTTCAGTGTGACTCAGATCTGGCCTATTTAGCCGAGCCATTATGATGGATTTTCGGTGTGATTCAGATCTGGCCTATTCAGCTGAGCCATTATGATGGGTTTTCAGTGTGACTCAGATCTGGCCTATTTAGCCGAGCCATTATGATGGATTTTCAGTGTGACTCAGATCTGGCCTATTCAGCTGAGCCATTATGATGGATTTTCAGTGTGACTCAGATCTGGCCTATTTGGCCGAGCCATTATGATGGATTTTCAGTGTGACTCAGATCTGGCCTATTTAGATGAGCCATTATGATGGATTTTCGGTGTGATTCAGATCTGGCCTATTCAGCTGAGCCATTATGATGGATTTTCAGTGTGACTCAGATCTGGCCTATTTAGATGAGCCATTATGATGGGTTTTCGGTGTGACTCATCCCTGGTCTATTCAGTCATCATGGAGGTTTTTTTTAAATATATTAACTACATGTATAATGTACTTACCCACAGATTTTTCTCCAAAGAACATCTGAATGAAGTCATTAACCATAAGAAGACCTTCCTTGATGTGCGCCCAAACCGTGTTATTCTTGCTCAGGCCTTTGATGATGGGATCTAATTCCATGACTATATCTTTAAGGCTGAAAGCATTTGAAATCTTACCCTGTGAAGTATATTCTCTTATTTTCATGGTGATCAATACAGACATATCTACCAGCATGGAGACAAATCCTCAAAATACAGGCTAGGTTCTAAATCAAGAGCGGATATACACACATGTAAGTGAACATAAGTTTTACGCCGTCCTCAAGAATATTCAACTTACACAACGACAGCCAGCATTATGGTGGGAGGAAACTGGGTAGAGCCCCGGGGAAACTCACCATCTGCAGGTTGCTGACAGACCTTTCCACATACAGAGGGAGTGGAAGCCAGCATAAGCTGGACTGGGTAATTGCGTCGCGCTGGTGTGGTAGTCCCCTCAGCCACAAAGACCCGTCAGAGAAAAAGTGCCTACTTGTAAACTTCTTCTCGTGTTATAATACCTTGTCTGGTCATGAACACACATGGATTTCCTTCAAGAAATCGACTTTACTGGTCTAACATTACAAGTTATAGTGCCTTACACGTCTGTGTATGATTCAGGTAAAGCCTTAAACTTCTCAATCCAGTCCGGCACACTCTTCAGAACATCAACCATTTGGAACAGATGTGGGTCCTTTACAGCTGAGCTATTCAAAATCAGATCCAGCAACAAGCTCATGTCATTAAACCCGTTACGTAATGTGTAATTCCCAGAAACTCTTGACAACTGTAAATAAAAAAATACAAGATACAAGCAATTGTGTAGCATCAAACTGACTTTATCTACAAGAGGCTATCTTTCCCTTAAACTCAGAATGAATTTATCTACAAGAAATTGATCCTCGTTTGATTACAAACAGGCTATCTTCAAGAATTACATGCAGCATATTCTGGTTCTGTAGACCTCAAAGCTAAAAGAGTTCCACATTATCAGCAGGAAATAGGGAGATAATTATGGCTTACTTTAAGAGGATATAAGGTGACACTTACCAATTTGACGATCTTTACAACATCCAAGTGATTCTGTAGAGCCTGGATCAGCTCTGGCAAGTCTGTCGTGTTCAAAGTACAGAGGTCTCTAGTGACAGCCTCAACATCGGCCCTCTCCTCGAAATAAAGGTAATGCTTCAACTTTGTGGCATTACATAAAACAGCTGTACCGTTAAAGTCTCCCAAGTAGCTCACAATCTAAAACAGATTGTATATCTATATATTATTATTTACATCATTAGGTCCGCTTCATTCACGATAATGACATGAAATCAAATGAGTCATTAACTCTGAGCCACTGGAGGAAAGGCTAGTGGCCAGGGTTCACCATTAGTCTTTGGTAACTTGATGATTAGCTTTCTGTACAGAATGAGATGTGTACACCATTGTAGAAAGACGTGACGGATCTTCAATGGACTGAGCATCACTGTTAATCTGTCTACTCCAGTGTTAGTTATTGTCTGACGATAAGAAAACATGGTTTGATTTTAAACAATAAAGTTTTCAGGGCCAATACAATGTCTTATTTCAGGTGCCTGTCTACAGCCCACAGCTTGATATCACAAGGTTTGTCAGGTAACTGATGAGGTGCCTGCCTACAGCCCACAGCTTGATATCACAAGGTCTGTCAGGTAACTGGTGAGGTGCATGCCTACAGCCCACAGCTTGATCTCACAAGGTTTGTCAGGTAACTGGTGAGGTGCCTGCCTACAGCCCACAGCTTGATATCACAAGGTTTGTCAGGTAACTGGTGAGGTGCCTGCCTACAGCCCATAGCTTGATCTCACAAGGTTTGTCAGGTAACTGGTGATGTCCCTGGCTACAGCCCACAGCTTGACAGGACCTCACAAGGTTTGTCAGGTAACTGGTAAGGCACCTGGCTACAGCCCTCAGGACTTCACAAGGTACATGCATGTCAGGTAACTGGTGAGGTGCCTGGCTACAGCCCACAGCTTGACAGGACCTCACAAGGTTTGTCATATAACTGGTAAGGCACCTGGCTACAGCCCTCAGGACTTCACAAGGTACATGCATGTCAGGTAACTGGTGAGGTGCCTGGCTACAGCCCACAGCTTGACAGGACCTCACAAGGTTTGTCAGGTAACTGGTATGGCACCTGGCTACCGTCCTCAGCACTTCACAAGGTACATGCATGTCAGGTAACTGGAGAGGTGCCTCGCTACAGCCCACAGCTTGGCAGGACCACACAAGGTTTGTCAGGTAACTATTGAGGTCCCCGGCTACAGACCACAGGACTTCACAAGGTACATGTATGTCAGGTAACTGGTGAGGTGCCTGGCTACAGCCCACAGCTTGACCTCAAGATTTGTCAGCAACGATGTAAAACACTATGTTTTCCTTTTGAATTTGCCCAGCTACCTCCATCCAAAATTTATTATTACAAAGAAGTATTGATGAACACTTTGTTACATTGACAGAGCACACCACTAAGCTAACAGCATACCCCATTAAAACTCAGAGATGCATTCAGTATGGTATCAAAGACGTCTCCTTCCAAGTATCTGTTCTTCGTCACCAGATTCCTTCTCAGTTCATCTGGGTTCCGTAACAGTTCTCGTATTGGAATGCCATTCTCTGATGAATAGAGTAAATATAAGTTAGAAAACATGAGCTTCTGATTCACAATACATGCAGGACAATACATGCAGGACAAACGGAGGACAATACATGCAGGGCAAATGCAGGACAATACATGCAGAACAAATGCAGGACAATACATGCAGGACATATGCAAGACAATACATGCAGGACAAATGCAGAACAAAAGCAGAACAAACGCAGGACAAAAGCAGGACAATACATACAGGACAAAAGCAGGACAATACATACAGGACAAAAGCAGGACAAAAGCAGAACAAATGCAGGACAAAAGCAGGAAAATACATGTAGGAGAAAAGCAGGACAATACATGCCGGACAAACGCAGGACAATACCTGCATATACAAGAAGGACAAACGGAGGACAATACATGCAGGGCAAATGCAGGACAATACATACAGAACAAACACAGGACAAACACAAGACAATACATACAGAACAAACACAGGACAAACACAAGACAATACATACAGAACAAACACAGGACAAACACAAGACAATACATGCAGGACAAACACAGGACAAACACAGGACAATACATACAGAACAAACACAAGACAATACATACAGAACAAACACAAGACAATACATACAGAACAAACACAAGACAATACATACAGGACAAACACAAGACAATACATACAGAACAAACACAAGACAATACATACAGAACAAACACAGAACAAACACAAGACAATACATACAGAACAAACACAAGACAATACATACAGAACAAACACAGAACAAACACAAGACAATACATACAGAACAAACACAAGACAATACATACAGAACAAACACAAGACAATACATACAGAACAAACACAGAACAAACACAAGACAATACATACAGAACAAACTCAGGACAAACACAGGACAATACATACAGAACAAACACAAGACAATATATACAGGACAAACACAAGACAATACATACAGAACAAACACAAGACAATACATACAGAACAAACACAAGACAATACATACAGGACAAACACAAGACAATACATACAGAACAAACACAAGACAATACATACAGAACAAACACAAGACAATACATACAGAACAAACACAGAACAAACACAAGACAATACATACAGAACAAACTCAGGACAAACACAGGACAATACATACAGAACAAACACAAGACAATATATACAGGACAAACACAAGACAATACATACAGAACAAACACAAGACAATACATACAGAACAAACACAAGACAATACATACAGGACAAACACAAGACAATACATACAGAACAAACACAAGACAATACATACAGAACAAACACAAGACAATACACACAGAACAAACACAAGACAATACATACAGAACAAACACAAGACAATACATACAGAACAAACACAGAACAAACACAAGACAATACATACAGAACAAACACAAGACAATACATACAGAACAAACACAAGACAATACATACAGAACAAACTCAAACCTACTGCTACCAACAGGAATGAGAACATTTTTAGAAAAAAAATCATGCAGTTTTGTCTTCACCAGTGGATTTTGAAATACATCTACATGTACTTACCCATATAATCTGAAAGCCAAGTCTGGTTTTTCAGATTTTTATCCAATGCCTTCATAAACACAGTTGCATTTCTGAGCGATTTGAGGGCATTTGTGACATTAGGATTAGACAGACGAGGCCCGAGGTCATCAATGAGTCCTGTCAAGCTGAAGTCAACAAGTAAACCATTCAAGCAGGTGAGAGGTTATCAATGTACTGCCTGATGAATAATACCTGGTATTCTATACACTTCACATTCAATAAGCAAGCTTTATAAATGTGCTGCAGGCAGAAGAATATAACACTTGTTATATGTGTGGATGAAAGGCAACACATCAGCTTGTCCATGTGGAAGGGGGTCTTTAAACATAGAAGTAGCACATGTCTACACACATGAATATAGTCTACAGTATAACCAATCACGTTCACCACTTGAGTTCCATTCGGATACACATGTACTTAATATTTTCCACGCAGTTCAGTCCTTGAATGGAGTTCTGGACTGCACACAGGTTGAAATATGAAATTTTATATGAAATGAAAACCCAGCAGGTCCCTTATATGGAAAATATACATGTAAGCAATGCTTATTTCAGGAATACATGTTTAGGATGTAAACATGTAACAGAATAAGCTTTACTAAACTTTACTTTACAGAAAGTTTACTAATTAATTGTAACTTATATTTACCCTGGAATTTGGCATGTGCCTGTAGCACACACATGTGAAACGTCCATGGGGAAGGCCTGTGCCACACGCACGTGAGACGTCCATGTGAACAGCCTGTACCACACACACGTGAGACATCCATGTGAAAGGTTTGTACCACACGGACGTGAAACATCCATATGAAAGGTCTGTACCACACGCACGTGAAACGTCCATGTGAAAGGCCTGTACCACACGCATGTGAGACGTCCATGTGAACGGCCTGTACCACACGCATGTGAAACGTCCATGTGAAAGGCCTGTAACACACGCATGTGAAACGTCCATGTGAACGACCTGTTACGTATGCACGTGAGACGTCCATGTGAACAGCCTGTACCACACGCACTTGAAACGTCCATGTGAATGGCCTGTACCACACACATGTGAGACGTCCATGTGAACGGCCTGTACCACACGCAATTGAGACGTCCATGTGAACGGCCTGTACCACACGCACGTGAGACGTCCATGTGAACGGCCTGTACCACACGCACGTGAGACGTCCATGTGAACAGCCTGTTACGTATGCACGTGAGACGTCCATGTGAACGGCCTGTACCACACGCACTTGAAACGTCCATGTGAATGGCCTGTACCACACACATGTGAGACGTCCATGTGAACGGCCTGTACCACACGCAATTGAGACGTCCATGTGAACGGCCTGTACCACACGCACGTGAGACGTCCATGTGAACGGCCTGTACCACACGCACGTGAGACGTCCATGTGAACAGCCTGTACCACACGCACATGAGACTTCCATGTGAGCCGCCTGTACCACACACATGTGAGACGTCCATGTGAACAGCCTGTTACGTATGCACGTGAAATGTCCATGTGAACGGCCTGTACCGCACACACGTGAGACGTCCATGTGAACGGCCTGTACCTCACACGCGTGAAATGTCCATGTGAAAGGCCTGTACCACACAAACATGTGAGATGTCCATGTGAACGGCCTGTACCTCACACACGTGAGACGTCCATGTGAACGGCCTGTACCTCACACACGTGAAATGTCCATGTGAAAGGCCTGTACCACACACATGTGAGATGTTCATGTGAATGGCCTGTACCGCACACACGTGAAATGTCCATGTGAACGGCCTGTACCGCACACACGTGAGACGTCCATGTGAAAGGCCTGTACCTCACACACGTGAAATGTCCATGTGAAAGGCCTGTACCACACACATGTGAGATGTCCATGTGAACGGCCTGTACCTCACACACGTGAAATGTCCATGTGAAAAGCCTGTACCTCACACATGTGAGATGTCCATGTGAACAGCCTGTACCTCACACACGTGAAATGTCCATGTGAAAGGCCTGTAACACACACATGTGAGATGTCCATGTGAACGGCCTGTACCACACACGTGAAATGTCCATGTGAACAGCCTGTACCTCACACACGTGAAATGTCCATGTGAAAGGCCTGTAACACACACATGTGAGATGTCCATGTGAACGGCCTGTACCACACACGTGAAATGTCCATGTGAAAAGCCTGTACCTCCCACATGTGAGATGTCCATGTGAACAGCCTGTACCTCACACACGTGAAATGTCCATGTGAAAGGCCTGTAACACACACATGTGAGATGTTCATGTGAACGGCCTGTACCACACACGTGAAATGTCCATGTGAACAGCCTGTACCTCACACACGTGAAATGTCCATGTGAAAGGCCTGTAACACACACATGTGAAATGTCCATGTGAACGGCCTGTACCGCACACACGTGAGACGTCCATGTGAACGGCCTGTACCGCACACACGTGAGACGTCCATGTGAACGGCCTGTACCTCACACACGTGAAATGTCCATGTGAACGGCCTGTACCGCACACACGTGAAATGTCCATGTGAAAGGCCTGTACCTCACACACGTGAGATGTCCATGTGAAAGGCCTGTAACACACGCACATGAGACATCCATCTAATTAATGCAGTAGTCATTATTCAATGATGTTCCCATGCGGTACAGATCCTTGGTCTAACTGCAGTCAGTGAACAGTTTACATGTATATGGACTACAGTACATCACTCACTTCTCTCTCCTTTGTCGTGCTGCTTCCTGTCCTGCTTCCGTCTGACACTCGTTGTTCATGTTACACACATATGTTTGTACAAAAGGCAACATGCCAGCATTGGGCAAGGCACGCTCTGCATAATGGCCTATGACAATCAAACAAAATCAAAAACCGTTCTGTTCATATGGGGAAAAGATACCCATCCACAAAAGGTAATACTAAAACACATTTCCCATACTTTAGGTCTCCATTTCCAGAAAATTAGACATTTAAAAAAACAATTCTGAAAAATGACAGCAAAATTTCCTTCTTCATTCAATTCCTGTTTGTTTTGCAATGGTAACTTGACTTCACATTACCAAGGGTCTATAGTACACACATATACAAGGTCAAATGCTGTGTCACAGGTCAGACAGGTGCGCATACAATGATAGAAATGTAGCCTGTAACTTACAGTTTGGCTTGCTCACTGGTAACGCGCCTTGTCTCACAACGGCCACCACCAGAAACGTTAGCAGGGGCCATAATACCTCTAACACCAATATCACCTGAAACACATAATACATATTCAAATTACTGCAAGTCAACAATGTATCACTCATATATTGTATATATATTGCTCTTCACAAACATCACCACAACTCCCAAAGCTAGTACCAGTATACTTCATTTAGTTAAATGTTGATGCTGTGAATTTTATACTGGGCATAACTCATACATTGTATCAACAAGTTACTCTTTCCATTTGTAGGTTCTCTCCTCTTAATTCACTAGTCAGAGAGCAACTACTTCTACACAAACTTGTAACACCACAGGCTTCAGCTGAAAATTTTACCTTAAAATTCAACCTCTGGAAACAAATTCTATGAGTATTTCAAAACAAAACGGTGGTGTCATCACATTTGAAAACATTATGCAACTACAGAAATACAAAAATGATGGCATAAAATGGAAAGAAGATATTGGTTTACTCAGTTAAATAAGGATGTGAAGGCTAGATAACAGTTCCCAGTTTTCAAAATCACAATTTGATTTTTTTATTTATTTGATTAGTGTTTTACGCCGTACTCAAGAATATTTCACTCATACGACGGCAACCAACATTATGGTGGGAGGAAACCAGGCAGAGCCCAGGGAAATCCCACAACCATCCGCAGGTTGCTGGCAGACCTTCCCACGTACGGCCTGAGAGGAAGCCAGCATGAGCTGGACTTGAACTCACAGCGACCGCATTGGTGAGAGGACTCCTGTGTCATTACGCTGCGCTAGCACACTAACCGAGTACTCAGGTTCTTAGTTAAAACTTATCAATATGACATGTATGCATTATCATTTCACAAACAGAAACTCTTTAAAAATTACTACCTACTGGTACATGTACAACACCAACTCGTAAAACTTAACATTACCGATAACAACTATGATTTAGAATTTAAGGCTTGTTAGTGAAATGATGGAGCGATCCATACAAACATTATCCTCAATAATTTGGGTGAAATGGTGCAAACATATTGAGCTCTAACCCCTTTTACAAATAACTTACAGAAGAAGTAGAGAAGTCTGCAACTTGGAATGATAAAGAACAAAAGGGGGTAAACATTAGAACTTTGATAAAAACTTTTCAAAGAATTAACTGGTTCTTTTCAACATCCTATAATTATGAACTGTTTATGATAGTGTTCTATGCATAATTACTTTACAATAGGCATTTCAAGTAAACTGCACATTTAGAAGTGATTTTCACCAAAAAAATAAAATTAAAAAAAAAACAAACGGTAAAAGAAAAATGTTCTGTTCTGAGTGCTCTTCCGTATTTAAAAGATACACGTAAACACTTAATTTACATGGGCCAGCCCACTTCCTGAATACCACACTCTGCTTAATGTGTACGGTAGCTCATGATATACTTAGTGCCTCATCACTGGTACGGTAATGAAGTAGGCGAAGTATTAATTACATAGAGACCCCTACCAGTATTATGCTTTTACGAGAATCATTTTTTTTTAAAGATTTTTTTATAATATTGACTTCCAATCATAATTACAAACAAAACACACAAAAATGTCTACAAATAGCTAAGGTAAATGTAGATTACTGGAACATCCACTGGATGTCATCTTTTTGTTGTTGTTGTTGTTGATGTTATATAACTCGTACAGATGATGTAGTTGCTCCCCCTACAAGAATTCGATGACTGGACAAAGCTCACCAAACCACGCACAGTCAATCATTTCCAACAGAGCTATGTCTCTAATATACCAGGTATGCAGGTTTGTCGGCTTACTTCGCATCGCCATTTGTCAATTCTGACAACAGAAAGTTGGAACATGGACCATCTCACTTTCTATTTGGCGGCTGGGGTTTTGCAAAAAATCTTAGCACGACGAACCCAGAACTAAACGGATGAGGACTTCAAATAAAACGGGAATTCCAAGAGATGCGCTATAAATCTGGGAACCTACAGGGCTCCAGTAATCAATAATTTGTAATGATTTATCAATTAACATAAAGTTAATATACTTCTACAAACATCATTAAAAATTCAAATGTCTGTCTAACAGAATGTATACCGGTATTTTAAGCTTCTGCCTTTGAGAGTAGACACTCGTCGATAGCCACCTAGTGTGAGTGAACCTTTCATTTACCAACTGGTACTTCCATCTTGGACTATGCTATTCGCAAATCTCATAGGCCTAGTTTCTACAGCTCCTCGCTTTACTACATTCATGTATATCAAGGATTTCAATTATATAAAGTCAAGGGCCTATAGGCCTAGGCCTATATCGGTACCGGCAGGTGTACGCGTGTACTTTAATAAGTGTACTTTAATAAGGACTCCAGTTATTGAATCCATAGCTTTAGTCCTGTTCTACCTGTCCTACAGTCCTGTATTACGAGAAGCGCCCTTGTTCGTATTGGCGTTCGCACCAGTTCAAATATAAGAAAGCGAACATAGGACTATAGTCACCCAGTGCAGTACTTACTCTCACATATAGGCCTATAGGCTATGACAAAGATGATGTCCAAACATATAGACCCACACAGTAGCAGTCACGTTGACAAGCACAAAGCCTTTGTCCGTGATAGGGCGTAGGCCCTATACCTTGTAGCCTACCGCGTAACTAAGAAGAGGCCTATAGGCGTCATCCAGGCTTTAATCGGCAAAATAGGCCTACTGTATATATACTGTGTTGTTTTTAACGGATAATCAGGGTTTATCTCTCTTTAACGAATTAAAACTGCTAATCCATTTTAACGAATTACGTAATCGCTTTTACGGATTGCCAATACGTTAAATAGTTATAACCAGAAGTGTATTAACCACATGGTTAATAGACTTCCGTTATAATTTACTATATTTCATATAGCCCCAGTTTGCCATGTAGGCCCCTATCCCCAGTTCGCCATGTAGCCCCAGTTCGCCATATAGTTCCCCATATATATGGATCGCTAATACTCGCCCGCGAGTGCTATATTTCGCGTGTTGTCCAGTTTCGAGAAACAGTTGTGAGGACGCGCTTTGGCGATTCTTGAATAGAAGTGTTAGTTAGTAGAAGTTATAGTTTGGCTTCGTCAGACATTACAGTAATAATGCATGTAAAGCGACACCAAATTCAAAACCCTTTATGGAATCTACATATCTTATCTATATCTTGGCTTATTCTCACGGATGTCTTATCTATAGCTTGGCTTATTCTCACGGATGTCTTATCTATAGCATGGCTTATTCTCACGGATGTCTTATCTATACCTTGGCTTATTCTCACGGATGTCTTATCTATAGCATGGCTTATTCTCACGGATGTCTTATCTATAGCATGGCTTATTCTCACGGATGTCTTATCTATAGCATGGCTTATTCTCACGGATGTCTTATCTATAGCTTGGCTTATTCTCACGGATGTCTTATCTATAGCATGGCTTATTCTCACGGATGTCTTATCTATAGCATGGCTTATTCTCACGGATGTCTTATCTATACCTTGGCTTATTCTCACGGATGTCTTATCTATAGCATGGCTTATTCTCACGGATGTCTTATCTATAGCATGGCTTATTCTCACGGATGTCTTATCTATAGCTTGGCTTATTCTCACGGATGTCTTATCTATACCTTGGCTTATTCTCACGGATGTCTTATCTATAGCATGGCTTATTCTCACGGATGTCTTATCTATAGCATGGCTTATTCTCACGGATGTCTTATCTATACCTTGGCTTATTCTCGCTGGTTTCCTCCCACCATAATGCTGGCTGCTGTCATATAAGTAAAATATTCCTGAGTACGGCGTAAAACACCAATCAAATAAATAAATAAATAAATGTTCTAAATGACCTCGTATCTATCTATTCTCACTGATTTTTTCATTTATTAATTGGTCGGCAGTTGATTAAGGTGTATAAGATTTAGTGTATTTGCAAATGCATGCATTTTCAAATGTACACTGGGTACCATACAAAGTAAGGAGAATACTGAATGGTATATTGATTTAGGTGTATGGTGATGCTGCTGAAATAAAATGAGCGATTTTTTAAATTTTAATCTCAAACCACACATGCTTTTCTTACCATGACAAAATTACTTTTAGCAGAATTTCCTTCGCAGAGTGAAAATGTAAATCCGTCACGCGTGTCATAATTTGTAAAAGAAAAAGTCTTCGTTTGCTGTGCAAAATACTAGAATACTTGTAGCATAACGCAGCAAGGAATGTCTGTGGGAAAAGAAAGGGGATTTTACAGCAAATGGAAGTCAGAGATTTTCATGTTACAGTCCATTGACCACGTGACTACATGTATGGCTTATTAGTTAGATTTAGTTTGGTTAAAATCTGAACACATGGAGAGCACCATTACACAAAGTCCTAAGTGGGGGTAATTATGAAAATAATTATTTGACTACCATTACACTTAAGCACGAGCTCAGATGATAGGCAAGATGTACATGTATAGTTTCATGGAAGCCAGTTTGGGAGGAGATGTATGAACAAAATCGTGTCTACAGACAGACAGACAGACAAGGTGATTCCAGATAATTTCCAGTGTACCCTCGTCCCTCTAACTTCCTTGAAGTTTAGGGGGCGGGGTGATAAAAGGGTCATTCCATTTTTTTTTCAAAACTTCATGTCCCCATCATCAAGAGCTCCATAAAATTAATTTATTTCGATAATTCTTAACTAAGAGATGTCTTTTTAGATAGATAGGCCACTTTGATGAATGTATGTAATCAATTAAAGTTCAATCAAGAAAGCAGCACAATTATAATTACCACCAGTTCTACCCCAACACAGTGGAATTTATATGTCCCTAAACAATCTTCCTGCAGAACTACATCGTTTTAAAGTAATTATATATGCCCCAAGAACCAAAAATAAATCCTTATTTAGGCATTAGTATGTGTAGTTAATGAATTACCAGTTAAAAGATAGATGACGGTTAACTAAATGTATAATTTTTACATGGTTACGAATGTCCCTTAAAATACCGTCATTTCCGTAACGTCAAACAAACGTAGTAACACACAGAGTTGCATCCCTTCCTGAACAGGTCTTCAACGTCATTATAACTATTGAGCCCGCGCAGATTCAGAAAAATGTCTAATGACTGACCAGCTACGTTTTAAAGGACACAGTTTTCATCGGTAAGTACTAAGTTTGCGAGCGTATGCTTTCTAGATGTCATTACCGTACAAGTATTAGGCTTGGTGTGATACAAAACATATGATAAATATCATAATCAACCTGTTACTCATGGGTTCTTCTTCAAATACGAAGGGCATGTGCTCACCTCGTGTTGTCTGATTTTGCCCCAGGCCGCAAAGTAACCCAAAATGTCACTAACGTAACGGTCATTCCCGTAATGCTTTACTTTGTTACGGCAATGACATAGCCGTTACAGAAATGACATACATACCTTAATACAACATAATAACTGGAAAATAAAGTACTAGTATCTTGTCTTTTTATTTGTATTTTCTCGACCAGTTAATTGCTTCACTGGCCCATTGTATAACAATCCCCACACATTTAAGATTATATGTTCAAGTCTGGCTCGTGTTAGAGTAGTTTGTTTCGACATTGCAGGTGTATATAGGCATTTGACAGTAGCGGCTAGTATTTTAGACTAGCAAAAATAATAAGTCTGTGCATTCACAACTTTTTTTCACTTCTGTTTTAGATTTGAAAATACTTACGCCGGTTTCTCTCTTCGTTAGAATATGCCGTTGTCAAATGCAGAGCGAGTGGCTGCTTGGAGGAAACGACAGCGGGAAAATCCAGAGAAGCACAACGAATATAAGAGAAAAGAAAGGGAAAGGTACCAAAAGAAAAAAGAAAGAGGTGTCGTTAAGCCCATAGCAGACCTTGGGGCGAGGGCGCAGAGAAAACAAAAGAGGGCATGGCGAATAAACCAACAAACCAAACGATGTCGGGATTTTGAAATTAGAAGGACCGTCAATGCAATCATGACACCTCCACTGTCACCTACAACGCCGGAGCAGGGGAATCAAGCAGGAAGGGTGGAAACAATGAGACGCTTTGGAAGACAGAAAGTAAGAAGGGACAGGGCAAAATCATACAGAGAATTGTTTAAACTGAGAGTAAAACTACAAGAAGAAAGAAGAGTGAAAGAAAGATACAAGAAACGTTACCGCTTCAAAACAAGGGGAAGAAACATCGATTAGAGAAAGAGGTAGACGAAACTATCAAACGACATGAACACAAGAAGGCCTTGTTGGTAAATCAAGCTATTATTCAACGGATTAGGTCAAGGTACATGCTATCGAAAAGTCAAGCAGAGAAAAAGATGGTATCAAGTATAGTCTGTACATATAAAATACTGAAGAAGCTTAAACTGGCCGAGTTTGCCAGGAAGAAACTGGGCTTTTCAACACACTCTTTCAATGCAAAGCGGGATGGGCAGGTAAGAGAGAGACGGAAACCAAATGGACCGTGCAGACTGAAGGGAAAGGTTGTTACCTTTCTGAGTCGCGATGATAACAGCCGGATGAAGGCGGGAAAGAAGTCAACAATAACAAGGCTGGGCGTAAAAAGACAAATCCGCCTATTGTCAGATGATCCTCTAGCTTTGCATTCAAAATTTCTGATGGAGGAAAGTTGCAAAATATCTTACAGTCTCTTTTGCTCCCTACGACCATTTCATGTCATGAAACCAACGGCAAAAGACAGAGAAACTTGCCAGTGCAGAATTCATGAAAATTTTAAGTTTAAGATGGAAGCCTGTCATCAACTAAAAGTCATCTCTTCATCATGTATTGACGTTGCCTTGTGTAACATTACTTGCGACATGCAAAAGAAAGCGTGTATGTACAGGGAATGTCCCAACTGTGAAAGCAAAGAACTGGATTTTGATCTCACTGATAGAGGTAAACAAGTGTCGTGGACAGCATGGAAAACAAAGAGGCAGGAGTGGGAAAAGAAAGTGAATGGTGAGACTAAGGTGTCTGTGACAAACATCACCGTTAAGGAACGTGAATATGGAACACTGGAAACCTTGGCAACTGAACTGAATAACGACATCCAAAGGGGGAGTCGTCACATCTTCAACATAACCCATCAATACAAAGCACTAAGGCTTTTAAAGAATCAGCTTACAGACGAAGAAGTTATGGTACATATTGACTTCTCCGAGAACTATAACTGCAAATATTCTGAAGAAATTCAGAGTATGCATTTTGGGGCGTCGCAAAGGCAAATAACCCTGCATACTGGGGTCGCCTATACCAGGTCAAAGACTTACTCTTTTTGCACCATGTCGGACAGCTTAAATACATGCTCCGGCGGCAATATGGGCTCATCTCCAGCCGGTCATTCTTCACCTTAAAGAGTTAGAGCCTAATGTCAATGTCATCCACTTTATCAGCGACTGCCCAGCTACGCAGTACAGGAACAAACAAAACTTTTACCTGTTTTCAAATAGGATTTTTCAACATGGGTTTAGAGAAGGAACCTGGAACTTCTTAGAAGCAGGCCATGGCAAAGGTGCGGCAGACAGTATCGGCGCTGTCATCAAGCGTACCGCAGACAAGCTGGTCAGTGTTCAAGGCAAAGACATCGTGAATGCTGAGGGACTCATGGCAGAACTGGTCAAAGTGAACACGAGTGTGAAGCTGTTCCTGATTTCAGAAGAAATCGTCGATTCATTGGAATCTGAGCTTCCATCTGACTTACGGCCTCTTTCGAAGACAATGCAGATTCACCAGGTATATATAACAAAGCTCGTTTTATAATGGATCGATAGTTGCTTACAGTCGTAACAAGAATGTCTAACTCGTATCACGGTTCGACACTGTTTATGTGCGGGAGAAACCGGGAGAGGCCGAAGTAAACCACCGCCCTTCGTAAGAGGGACCTAATATTGGCATGAGAGTTGCAGCCATCAAGGGCGTAAACTCTCTCGCCCAGTGAGGAACTCCCTTAATTGTTAAAGCGTGAAATAAAATCAGCTGTTACGATATAATTTTGTAGTAATACGTAGATTAAATTATTAGTTTTTCATGAAGATCTTTCATTGTTGATGGCAGT
The DNA here is from genome assembly GCF_032854445.1 of Liolophura sinensis. Lineage (NCBI taxonomy): Eukaryota > Metazoa > Mollusca > Polyplacophora > Chitonida > Chitonidae > Liolophura > Liolophura sinensis. The sequence goes on from NC_088295.1 coordinate 1,191,892, forward strand.
CCATATATGGTAGAAACCAAGTTGTATGAAACAATGCAAACTGGACTATTTAAAAGTTCTTTTTTTCAGGTTGTAACAGTCCATCCTGGAGAAGTGCGACACAGAGTTCTTTCCTGTTTCTGCAAAAAACCTGCTGTATGTGACTGCTTTGGACTAACTACTGCCACCTTCCCAGTTGAGGTATGTATTTATAGACTTATCCAGTTTTCTGTAGAAGTTGTTTGCTGTCAGAAATGGTCTAAAAGGTTACGTTAAGTTCTGATTTGGTGTCAGTTTGAATCTGCGCGTAATACATACTACCACTGACCTCAACCGAATACAAGAGTGAAAAAAAATAATCAATATAATTTTTCCCTCTTGTGGATGAAAATTCTCCATCCATATCTGGTTTAATATATATATTATTATATATATAATATATATTATATATATATGTGGACGATGATGAGGAGATGGAGGTCCAGGTTATGCACTGTGTTGGCAAAAATAGGTACTTTTGGCCAATGATTGACGACGCAGTATGGTACAGGGAAGGAGATGTCGTTACATTGCTTCGGGATCCCCCAAGACCGGTCACCAAGCGCCACTGTGAAATTGACAAACGTGTTTGGCGTCTCATAGAATCAGAAATGGACCTGGACTGATTTCTGGCAGTGCGAATTCACTGAGATTACCGCTGACGATTTGTTCTACTCGATATCGTTTCATCGAGTTTTGCTTTTTTCTTCATTCAAAATCATTGTATCCAGTTCGAGGGTCTACGTAGACCTATTGTTTCTTCAGATCTAACGGATTGATGTCATTTCCGTAATTACTTGTCATTACCGTAACTGATTGTCATTACCGTAATGTGTGTTTATTATATCTCTAAAATCGCACGAAACAACAAAAGACCAAAGACAAGGCCTGGGTGTTCGTTCATTTGCGTTATATAAAATAACCCATTGTTGAAATCTGAGGTTTGCCGTGAATCGTGGTTTCCAAGATCGAATATTGTAGCGTAATTCCATTATACAATCGGATCTCATGAAGCATGCGCAGTTTTTTGCACAATGGTGACTGTATTGGAGTGATTTATGCTTATCGAGCTGTGCCTTTCTAGTTGGCAAACCAGTACCTTGTGTTAAGAAGAGAAATAAACAATGTGGATAATGTTATATGAAGTTTTGATCTTATTCAATCAATGTTACGGAAATGACAAAACCAAAAAGATGGCCAGACAATAATGCAAAATTATTTAATTATAACATTGTTGACTCGCTGCAGGTCGTTTAGACTTGTTACACGTCATATCAGCAACAATTTAACATAACTGAATAGCTCTCTTGGCACTTTGGTCGTGAATTAACAATAATGGTGAGATTTCCGCTATTTTTTGGAATAACCCAAAAATGAACCGCACATCCAGGGAAAATCTATGAGCCCAGGTCTAAGGCGTTAAACCCTCTTGTGCCTAACTTTTCACATATAACGATAAGGAATCTGAAAAAGGCCCTAAAATAGAAAAAGGATAGATTTGCAGACCTTCCCACGAACGGCCGGAGAGGAAGCCAGCATGAACTGAACTCGCATCGACCGCATTGGTGAGAGGCTTCTAGGTCACTACGCTGCGCTAGCGCGCTAACCGACTGAGCAAAGGAGGTCCCCCTTTGGTATTATAGGGGAAGATGTTTGGTATAGCCCTATAAGTTGAGGAGTTCGGTTTTTAGGGCGAGGAGTCTGGTACATAGGGCGAGGAGTCTGGTACAAAGGGCGAGGAGTTCGATACAAAGGGCGAGGAGTTCGATACAAAGGGCGAGGAGTTCGGGACATAAGGCGAAGAGTTCGGGACATAAGGCGAAGAGTTCGGGACCAAGGCGAGGAGTTCGGGACATAGGGCGAGGAGTTCGGGACATAGGGCGAGGAGTTCGGTACATGAGGCGAGGAGTTCGGGACATGAGGTGAGTGAGTGAGTGACTGAGTGATTGGGTGTAACGTCGTATTCAACAATTTTTCACTCATATGACGACGAAGGAATCCTTAGGGTGTTTGTAATGTGCCTCCTTGTTGCAAGACGGATTTCCATCGCTGTTTTCGCTAAAGCTGCTTCACTGAGACGACTTACCCAAGGCAAGTACGACGCCCCGCCCGAGCCATTATACTGATACGGATCAACCAGTCATTGCACCATCCTCTTCATGCTGAACGAAGTTAGTTACAACTTCCTGTTACCACTTCCTTTTTTAAAGTCTTAAGTGTGACTCGACCTAGGATTGATCCTGGATCTACCGCTCTCGAAGCGGACGCTCTACCACCTGTGCTGTCCGGGCCGTCATATAAGGTGAGAAGTTCGGTATAGGGCTCGGTTAATTCTACTCAAAAGATCTTACTTCCAGGGAGATCTATTTTCATTCAAAAATGAATGTATAGATGCGACCTGTAAAACTGTTTATGCACAGCACGTGATAGCTTATTCAATTGAAAGGAAAGAGGTGCCTATTCTTTTGAAGTAGGTCACAAATAAAAACATCAGTCAGAAGTCGGCATGCATTAAAATGTGTGTCTCGACTTTCCATACCGGTGCTCAGGTAGGTATTGTGGAGTACAATCTGAAAAGCCTTGAAAACAGACCAAAACAACTTGGCCTACAAATATATATCTATATATGTGCATGAACACTAGACCGCCTGTGCATGCGCTTGCATAATAGTGTAACTCGGACGTTTTGGTTTATTAAAGATATTTATTTATTTGTTTGATTGGCGTTTGGCGCCGTACTTAAGGATATTTCACTTATACGACGGTGGAGTTTTGGTGGTATTATACGTTATGGTGGGCAAAGCCAAATGGAGCCGTGGGAAACCGGTGACCATCCGCGAGATACTGCAGCCCTTCCTCCTGCGTATACGACAGGAGAGAAATAAGTATCAATGTATTTGATTGGTGTTTTACGCCGTTCTCAGGAACATTTCACTTATACGACAGTGGCCCATGATAGTGGGGGGGGGGGGGGGGGGGGGGTGAGGGACCGGGCAGAGAAACCCACGAGCAGGGAGACAAATGTTGCGTTACAACAAGCTAGTATTACTGCTATAGTGTAGTTGTTTCCTTAAAGTATTCAATGAACTTTAAATTTAATCAGCGAAGTTTGTGTTAGTATTTGGGGCAATGCACCAAAGAACTGATCTGATAAACTTTAGTATGAAGAATGAAAGAACTCATTTGTATATATGATTACAGGTATTCACTCTTTGCAGATTTCAAAATGAAGTTTCCTAGATGATGATATTTTCATTTTCACCAGTCATTAGCCTTGAGTTTTTGTCGAGTCTCCATATTTTCAGCGGTGCAAAAGTAGATGCTCTATATTAATACTTGTAGCATCATGGCCTACATAATACACGTAGCATGCTGGCATATATAATACATGCAGCATGATGGCCTACGGAATACATGTAGCATGATGGCCTACATAATACATGTAGCATGATGGCCTACATAATACATGTAGCATGATGGCCTACATAATACATGTAGCATGATGGCCTACATAATACATGTAGCTGATGGCCTACATAATACATGTAGCTGATGGCCTACATAATACATGTAGCTGATGGCCTACGGAATACATGTAGCATGATGGCCTACATAATACATGTAGCTGATGGCCTACATAATACATGTAGCTGATGGCCTACGGAATACATGTAGCATGATGGCCTACATAATACATGTAGCATGATGGCCTACATAATACATGTAGCTGATGGCCTACATAATACATGTAGCTGATGGCCTACATAATACATGTAGCTGATGGCCTACATAATACATGTAGCTGATGGCCTACATAATACATGTAGCATGATGGCCTACATAATACATGTAGCTGATGGCCTACATAATACATGTAGCATGATGGCCTACATAATACATGTAGCATGATGGCCTACATAATACATGTAGCTGATGGCCTACATAATACATGTAGCTGATGGCCTACGGAATACATGTAGCATGATGGCCTACATAATACATGTAGCATGATGGCGTGAGGGAATGACACTGCTAGCATGACAATAATCTGTAGCAGTAGCAATAATCTGCTCCAATGACCCAATAATCTGTGTCAGTGACACAATAATCTGTGTCAATGACACAATAATCTGCGGCAATGACCCATTAATTCGTTACGGCAATGACACAATAATCGGCCAAAACGACCCATTTATCCGCTACCGAAACGACACAATAATCTGCGGGAAATGACACAATAATGTGCGGAAATGACACATTTATCTGCCGAAACGACACAATAATCTGCGGAAATGACACAATAATGACACACAGACTGGTTTGGACAGCGTTTTCGGTCACTTGGCCGGAATGTTTGGGGGGGGGGGGGGGGGAATGGGGATGGAGGTCACTCACAAATTCATCAACCCGTGTAGTCATACTATATGGTTCTTTTCAAAGATAATTAATATGAACACGAACGATGAGACAACGTTAGTGCCATTCAAAATTGTTTTCTTTCCTCATTTTACTTTTTTGGTTGATCCATAGAAAGCATTCAAATTAGTATAGTATAAAATACGTCGGTCTTTTCGAACTGCATCTCAGTGGCGCAACGTCACCTCCCTTACCTCATAAAAATTTCCCTAATATGAAACGTTTTCTAATCAGCTTTAATGGATTATCAGGTGATCAAAATACGGTGAAAAAAAACAAAAAAACGGTGCTCTGGTAAACCTCGATCCTCACCTGCCAGACACGCACGACTTCTGCTAAACCTTCTGATCCGCCAGACACACACGGCATCTCACAAACCTCTTGATATGCCAGACACGCACGGCACCTGATAAACCTCCTGATCTGCCAGACACGTATGACATCTGATAAACCTCTTGATCTGCCAGACACGCACGGCATCTGATAAACCTCCTGATCTGCCAGACACGCATGGTATCTGATAAACCTCCTGATCTGACAGACAAGTACGGCACGTGATAAACCCCCTGATCTGCCAGATACGCACGGCACCTGATAAACCTCTTGATATGACAGACATGCACGGCACCTGATAAACCTCTTGATCTGCCAGACACGCACGGCACCTTATAAACGTCTTGATCTGAACGACACGTACGGCATCTGATAAACCTCCTGATCCACCAGACACGCACAGCATCTGATAAACCTCTTGATATGGCAGACATGCATGGCATCTGATAAACCTCTTGATCTACCAGACACGCACGGCACCTGAGAAATCTCTTGATCTGCCAGACACGTATGACATCTGATAAACCTCTTGATCTGCCAGACACGCACGGCACCTGATAAACCTCCTGATCTGCCAGACACGTATGATATCTGATAAACCTCTTGATCTGCCAGACACGCACTTCATCTGATAAAACTCCTGATACCGCAGACACGCACGGCAAATGATAAACCTCTTGATCTGCCAAACACGTATGACATGTGATAAACCTCTTGATCTGCCAGACACGTATGACATCTGATAAACCTCTTGATCTGCCAGACACGCACGGCATCTGATAAATCTCCTGATACCCCAGACACGCATGATATCTGATAAACCTCTTGATCTGCCAGACACGCACGGCACCTGATAAACCTCCGGATCTGCCAGACACGTACGGCATCTGATAAACCCCCTGATCTGCCAGACACGCACGGCATCTGATAAACCTCCTGATCTGCCAGACACGTATGATATCTGACAAACCTCTTGATCTGCCAGACACGCACGGCACCTGATAATCCTCTTGATCTGCCAGACATACATGGTATCTGATAAACCTGATACCCCAGATAAGCACGGCATCTGATAAAGCTCCTGATACCCCAGACACGCACAGCATCCGATAAACCTCTTGATCTGCCAGACACGAACGGCACCTGATAAACCTCCTGATCTGCCAGACACGTATGATATCTAATAAACCTCTTGATCTGCCAGACACGCACGGCATATGATAAACGTCTTAGTCTGAACGACACGTACGGTATCTGATAAACCTCTTGATCTACCAGACACGCACGGCACCTGAGAAATCTCTTGATCTGCCAGACACGTACGGCATCATATAAACCTCCAGATCTGCCAGACACGTATGGTATCTGATAAACCTCTTGATCTGCCAGACACGCACGACATCTGATAAACCTCCTGATACCCCAGACACGCACGGCATCTGATAAACCTCCTGATACCCCAGACACGCACAGCATCTGATAAATCTCCTTATACCCCAGACACGCACGGCATCTGATAAAACTCTTGATCTGCCAGACACGCATGGCATCTGATAAAACTCTTGATCTGCCAGACACGTATGATATCTGATAAACCTCTTGATCTGCCAGACACGCACGGCATCTGACAAACCTCTTGATCTGCCAGACACGCACGGCATCTGATAAACCTCTTGATACCCCAGACACGCACGGCATCTGATAAACCTCCTGATACCGCAGACACGCATGGTATCTGATAAACCTCTTGATCTGCCAGACACGCACGGCACCTGATAAACCCCCTGATCTGCCAGACACGTATGATATCTGGAAAACCTATTGATCTGCCAGACACGCACGGCATCTGATAAATCTCCTGATACCCCAGACACGCACGGCATCTGACAAACCTCTTGATCTGCCAGACACGCACGGCCTCTGATAAACCTCCTGATACCCCAGACACGCACGGCATCTGATAAATCTTCTGATACCCCAGACACGCACGGCAACTGATAACCTCTTCATCTGCCAAACACGCACGGCACCTGATAAACCTCCGGATCTGCCAGACACGCACGGTATCTGATAAACCTCTTGATACCCCAGACACGCACGGCATCTGATAAATCTCCTGATACCTCAGACACGTACGGCATCTGATAAAACTCTTGATCTGCCAGACACGCACGGCACCTGATAAATCTCCTGATACCCCAGACACGCATGATATCTGATAAACCTCCTGATCTGCCAGACACGCACGGCACCTGATAAACCTCCGGATCTGCCAGACACGCACGGCATCTGATAAACCTCTTGATACCCCAGACACGCACGGCATCTGATAAATCTCCTGATACCTCAGACACGTACGGCATCTGATAAAACTCTTGATCTGCCAGACACGCACGGCACCTGATAAATCTCCTGATACCTCAGACACGTACGGCATCTGATAAAACTCTTGATCTGCCAGACACGCACGGCACCTGATAAACCTCCTGATCTGCCAGACACGTATGATATCTGATAAACCTCTTGATCTACCAGACACGTACGGCACCTGAGAAATCTCTTGATCTGCCAGACACATATAACATCTTATAAACCTCTTGATCTGCCAGACACGCACGGCATCTGATAAACCTCCTGATCTGCCAGACACGTATGGTATCTGACAAACCTCTTGATCTGCCAGACACGCACGGGATCTGATAAACCTCCTGATACCCCAGACACGCATGGTATCTGATAAACCTCTTGATCTGCCAGACACGCACGGCACATGATAAACCTCCTGATCTGCCAGACACGTATGATATCTGATAAACCTCTTGATCTGCCAGACACGCACGGCATCTGATAAATCTTCTGATACCCCAGAGACGCACGGCATCTGACAAACCTCTTGATCTGCCAGACACGCACGGCATCTGACAAACCTCCTGATACCCCAGACACGCATGGCATCTGACAAACCTCTTGATCTGCCAGACACGCACGGCATCTGATAAACCTCCTGATATCCCAGACACGCACGGCATCTGATAAATCTCCTGATACCCCAGACACGCACGGCATCTGATAAACCTCCTGATCTGCCAGACACGTACGGCATCTGACAAAGTTCCTGACCTGCCAGACACGCACGACACCTGCGCACGGCACCTGATGAAGCTTTTGCTCTGGGAGACAGGCACGACACTTGGTAAACCTCTTGATCTGCCAGACACACATGACACCAGATAATCCTCCTGACCTTCCAGACACGCAGAAAACTTGGTAAACCTCCTGATCTGACACGCACGGCACTTGATAAACGTCTTGATCTGCCGTACACACACTAAACCTTGGAATCAGCATGTCGTAAGTTAGACATCGGCTCTAGGGGTACTCCCGGGACTCGTGCCATAAACATCTTCTAAACAGTATGATTTTGTAAAGTGACGTGTTGTTCATTATACGCGTTAACATTCATAATGACAACTACCTGTCAAACCTTACTCTCCCTTAATAAACAAATCAATACCGGTACAGACAAAGTTTGAAGTTTTAAAACGTAAACCTGCGTCGGATTTCACACAGACAGTATCATGAGAGTTGAAACAAGGCTAGAACATGTCATCTAGCTATATTGTCACAGATGAAAACATGGAACGGTATTTTACCGCTCTTATGTGATAGTCAAGCACATGCCACATACCATTTTGTTTTTTACTCTATCTACAATCAGCAAGAGATTTTTTTTTTTTTTTTTTTTGGATTGGTGTTTTACGCCGTACTCAAGAATATTTCACTTCTACGACGGCGGCCAGCATTATGGTGGGTGGAAACCGGGCAGAGCCCGGGGGAAACCCACGACCATCCGCAGGTTGCTGACAGACCTTCTCACGTACGGTCGGAGAGGAAGCCAGCATGAGCTGGACTTGAACTCACAGCGACCGCATTGCAATCAGCAAGAGAATGCGTGTTGCATGATTGGTGGCTTAGGTCTAATATGGTGGAAGAAAATATTTCGGGATTTCGGCAGAATGCTTAATCATTGGGTCATAGCTATGCCAACATTCGGTTGGTCAGTAAAAGAGTTGCGTTAGTTAATTAAATGTTAAGACGTGCTATCCAATTTCTCTGTGGCTTTGGTAATCAACCTGCCAGGGATTAAGCACAACATGGGGTATTTCACGCCTGTACCAGTGGGAATGTTTGTGCGTGCGCATACAGGAATAGCTCAGCTACAACCCTTCACTGCGCTTGGTCATTTGACCATGTTACACAACCCCGGACTCCAGACCAGTGAGCCACGTTACACAACCCCGGATTCCAGACCAGTGGGCCATGTTACACACCCCGGACTCCAGACCAGTGGGCCCCTTACACACCTCGGGTTCCAGGCCAGTGGGCCATGTTATTCCTTTAGAAAATGAATTAATGACACAAAATGGCAAATTTATCGTAAGCCAAGTGTATTCTAAAGGCTGGGTTGGTGGTTAGTTAAGAAAGTGACGTCAATTTCGTTGAAAACATGCATGCAAAGAACAGCTGAACATGTGGGTCAACAATGACAATGGCATCACCCTCAATTTTACAACTGTCCCTGCCGATTTTAGCAAAAAACTTCCACGAATGATTGCAAGTCTCCTGTAGCCAGTCCCTCCCATATTATGTAAATTACTGCGCGTGAAAACGAAGGTATAAAATCAAGTGAATCTTATTCTCCACCACCCTAATGAGGTAAAGATTTGTGCGGTCAGTAGGGTTCAAACCACAGAGGGTACGGTGTCACCTGTCCACACCAGTGAACTAATAAAGGGACTGGTATTGCGAAATACTGGCCTAGCTAGCCAAGCGTGAGAAGATGAGAAAGCTATAATTTAGATTAAAGTAGTTTTTTCCTTCAGCGGAATTTGTGGTACATAGTATTCCATTCCTGTAGGTTTCTAGAAGCTGAGACAGTCAGGGGTGAACTGAATAACTTGAACATGTAACCCAGTTTGACCGTATATACTGTGGATTGTCCGATCAGTTCATGCCACAGAGATTCTCAGTCCTCAATACAGACAAGAGGGAATATTTCTAAGGTACTTACTGGTTGTCTTTTGCGGATGATGAGGTATCGTTGAAGTAGTAATCCAAACTGGCGAAGTAACCCCATGGCCAGTGCTTGGGCTGATCCTAGAGGACCCGCTCTCCACACAATTCGCTCGTCTCTGCTCCGCACGTGAAGCTACGACTGACCTGGGGAATGTACAAAACACTTGTTTACTTGTCATGAATCCTACCACTCCGCTCGCTATACAGGTGTACATGCTTGAATAGACACGCCTTCTGCATGAGAAAGGGGTTATCACGTGAGACGACCCTCTGGACTAGCCAGTATGGCAGCACTACAGACAACTGTCCCCATATAGCGGGTTTGGTGTAGTCAGCTCTGGCCAGGGCGTAGAGTACTCACCATACCTGAACACAGTGCTTCAGTGAGGCCGGCTTATGTAACCCGCAGCCTGGCTTCTACTGTCACCGCCCCCCCCCCCCCCCCCCCCCCACCAGTGGCTCCAACAACGGTGTAACCGAAAAGCATTACATAGAATTATATCTTCACAAGATTTTGCCTGGCGCGTTCCGATGATGTCATATGTTAATAGTGTTACAGTAACAAGTTAGTCACGCCCTCCTAAGTATGTAGGCCTATTATTTGCACCATCCTACAATACAAAGAACACTAAATAGGGCTCAAGAAATAATAAGATACTCTCGATAACCATCTACAAAACACAGTATTTTTTATTCATGTGTGGCAGTTTTCTTTTTCCCTGTTCGGATTCCTCCGCATCTTCATATTTTTTCTTTGAGTACCGGTACTGTATTAAACGCAAATCTAAAGAAAATAAGGTTCAGATCAGGTGAGTTCCCGCTGGTGAGTTCCCGCTGGTGAGTTCCCACTGGTGAGTTCCCCCTGGTGGGTTCCAAATGGTCAATTCCACATGGTCAATTTCCACTAGTGAGTTGTCAGTAGTCAGTTCACACTAGTCAGTTCCCACTGGAGAGTTCCCACCAGTCAGTTCCCACTAGACTGAGTCCCCATTGGTCAGTTCCACCGCATGTAGACATTATTCCTTGTCAGGGCCGCCTCCAGAACGACCAATTATTCCTTGTCAGGGCCGCCTCCAGAACAACCAATTATTCCTTGTCAGGGCCGCCTCCAGACGATCAATTATTCCTTGCCAGGGCCGCCTCCAGAACGACCAATTATTCCTTGTCAGGGCCGCCTCCAGAACGACCAATTATTCCTTGTCAGGGCCGCCTCCAGAACGACCAATTATTCCTTGTTAGGGCCGCCTCCAGAACGACCAATTATTCCTTGTGAGGGCCGTCTCCAGAACGACCAATTATTCCTTGTCAGGGCAGCCTCCAGAACGACCAACCCACTAATATACACTTTTGTAATAAAAGTCGCAAAATATGGTAAATTTTACATAACATTAAATTTACATAAATTTGAATATTCCAGTACTGGCATCAAATACTTCCACACGGTTTATTGCCAAATGTTTTCCAGTATTATTCTCTAAGTTTCTAAGGTAAATATGAAAAATGTTACACATGCCAATTATATGTGTGTAATTCCCGCGGCATATAATGGGAGACGATATAGCGATCACCACCGTGCGTCTGTACGACTTGAATAAAGATGAACCTTGTCAACGCAACTCCCTCTATATGTGAAGGTCTTTAACAGATTTTCTATGAAACTTGGAAGATGTCTTTAGGGCGATATGTAGATGTGCGTGAGCGATTTTAATTCCATTCCGTAAAATATTACATAATGTAAGTTATCGCCCTCTAAAAATAGAATCTGGACAAAAACTGAGATCTTGTGAAACCACACTATTGATAGTTGCATTGGGTTTTCCTGAAGTGCATAGAAAAGTTGAAGGCAATATGTACGTATGAAGATATGTGTGTGTGTGTGTTTTTTTTAGTGTGCGAGTTATTTTCCATGTTCTCGCTGTGTGAAGATGGAATTCGGAATTTAATAAAATTAGACACTGTCAGATTCCAATGCAGTTTCCAATAGGTTTAAATTTACAGACGTGTGTATGTCAGTATATGCGGAAGTGCGCATGCCTTTTTCGTTGCATTTCATCCGTTATTGTCCAAGTTAGAACTGTTTGGAGGTTGAATGTTGGCTGAGGGAAATAGAAGCTAGTCACTGGCTGAGGGAAATAGAAGCTAGTCAATGGCTGAGGGAAATAGAAGCTAGTCATACATAAAGCTTTCATCATTTCTGAACAAAGTTTCACGAAACTTTGCGTATAGGTAACAGGTTACGGACTACATTGCTTGTATGTCGTGAATTATCTCCAATAATTATGTCCTTGTTTCAAAACTGCATAGTCCTCGTAACACTGCTCTGAGTTTAGTTAATTTGTGTGTGTCTTTATGAACACTTTTAATTTATGCATTATTTTCAAACAGAACAAAAGTTTTTCCAATGACATGTACGGAACACCGGATACAAAATTGTGCCAGAATTCAACGGTGGAAATTCTCTTCCACTGTCATGACTGGAAAATAACGAATCAGAAGGCGCGAAGAACGTGCGTTAGGGGAACACGGGGAAATGGCGCCTTGTGTCTGTATAAAAATATTCTCATCTCTGTTGGGGATCAAAAACTACTAAGACCCATCTCTAATTCTTACTTAGTTGACAATTTAGTAATCCTGCCAACTAGCCCAAATCAGAATTTATCTTTACGATGATGTCTATTTGCTGATGGCGTGACATGTAAACAATCAGTAATCAATAACAAATATGACATCATCGACTGGTTTTATATTTGTATTCATTGTTAAAATTAAATATATATCTTGTATTTCTTTTTTCTTGTTGAAAAATTTAAATTCTTTTCACTATTCCACATTGTTCTTAATGCATAATACAATTTTCTTTGACACTTTGACAAAAAATATTTTGTAGACTTGTACAAAACCATTGTACACATATACTTAATTCTTTTGTACGCATGTGGAAATATTTTGTACATTAGCTGAATTTCTGCACATTACATACAACATTTGAAAACAGGTACAGAAATAAGCACAAATGCCTGTGTACAAATGAAATGAAACTGAACAAAAGTTTTTACATAAGTACAAACTAATTGGACGTGTGTAATTCTTTGGCCTACATGTATATGTTATAATTATTAGAAAATAAATAGGTGGAAAATAGTCCGGAAAAGGGACAGAAAGCACGGAATGTGCATACAGCCGCATGATTATCTACTATAGGGTGGATGAAATACATGTAATATAATTAAAGACCTACAGTATACAGAGTAAAACCAGACGAGCGACCACAGTGTGATAGACGTACGGTATGGAGCGTAAAACCAGAGCAGCGACGACAGTGTGATAGACGTACAGCATAGAGAGTAAAACGAGACCAGCCACTGTGATACCTGGCAAATGGCTGCACGTAACAGGTGAAATATGGCTCCCGGTCAATTTAACTGAGTTAGGGTTTTATTCTAACTGCTCAAGTAAATGCATAATTAGCAGCAATTTCAACGCCCCCAAGCACCATGGTTTAAGCAGAATTAGGTTTAAAAAGCCAGTGATGGTAATTGCAATTTATTAGACGTCACTGGTCTAGAATTACTCAAAATGCTGTGTTGTCATCACATTTAACATACAATCACACTAAAACAGCGCAAAGGGACTGGGCCTCGGGAATGCTTAGTCTACCAGCAGAATCTTGGTTTATGCAGGAATACAATATGATTAAAGATGTACAGCATAGAAAGTAAAACCATTTCTTTAGCTGTCACAGAGTCGATGAAATAAAGCATTTCAGGTCAGCTGTCATAGAGTGGACGAAATAAAGTATGTCAGGTTAGCTGTCATAGAGTGGACGAAATAAAGCATTTCTGGTTAGCTGTCATAGAGTGGACGAAATAAAGCATTTCTGGTTAGCTGTCATACAGTGGATGAAATAAAGCATTTCAGGTTAGCTGTCATAGAGTGGACGAAATGAAGCATTTCTAGTTAGCTGTCATAGAGTGGACGAAATAAAGCATTTCAGGTCAGCTGTCATACAGTGGATAAAATAAAGCATTTCTGGTTGGCTGTCATACAGTGGACGAAATAAAGCATTTCTGAATAGCTGTCATAGAGTGGATGAAATAAAGCATTTCTGGTTAGCTGTCATAGAGTGGATGAAATAAAGCATTTCTGGTTAGCTGTCATGGAGTGGACGAAATAAAGTATTTCTGGTTAGCTGTCATAGAGTGGACGAAATAAAGCATTTCTGGTTAGCTGTCATAGAGTGGACGAAATAAAGCATTTCTGGTTAGCATTGCTCACTTCAAAACGTGACGATAATGAGTGATGCACTCATGCTCTATGTACGGACAACGTAATGATAATGAGTGAATCACTCATGCACTATGTACGACAACGTAATGATAATGAGTGAATCACTCATGCACTATGTACGACAACGTAATGATAATGAGTGATGCGCTCATGCACTATGTACGGACAACGTAATGATAATGAGTGATGCACTCATGCACTATGTACGGACAACGTAATGATAATGAGTGATGCGCTCATGCAATATGTACGGATAAAAATGAACGTTACCGCGTTGAGCAACGACCCACGTTCTGCATAGGTCTGCCGGCGTGGAGCAATGCGGCATGCATAGCTTTTTCATATTGATGTACAGTGCCTGAGAAAGCACACCCTGTTTTACACACAAAATACAGCATATGTAACAGAGCGTGTAATCGTATATTGATCCGGATTCTTTATAGAATTTATCCTATGTGGCATGAGTGTTAAAACAAATATCATGTTTTGCACAAGCGCTCGTCTCTTTGACCCATTTCCTGTGAATCATATAAAAACATCTGTCTCTTTCGTATTGTGTAATGAGGCTTCATATAAATTTATGACGGCACCAAGTTTGGCCATATTTCTCATTTCCCTGACCCTAGATCTCGGAGTAACATAACAGAGGGATAGGCAACGAGACGCAGTCACGTTATTTCACGGCCTCGATGAGACATCTCGTGAATCTGACAGTACATGACAGGGCCAATAAGAGGGACGAGAATACGGGAACTTGATTAAGTTACTGACTTGTTCTTTTTTTCTTTTCATGGGACACACTGACATGATTTTTCTTTCTAAATCGACGATGCATTACAAAGGTATCTGGCAATAATAACTTTTGAGCGATCCGTTACCACTGGTGATCAGATTCTACCGGTTAGCATTTACCTCTCCGACGGAGACCTGTTTTTCAAAATTGGGCTGTTGTAAAGAATAGCGTTATATTTTCGTGTAACTTTCTACGTGACTACCTACCTAAATGCATCCATGCTTCGTTGGCCAAATATGGAGCAGACCCTTTTCAGATATAGTTCATGTGACAAAGGCATATGCGCATTCGACCCTTACCATGTTCATATGTCTTAAAGGCGTCTAAAAACCATTTTCTAGCACATCAACTCGAGCGGTGTAGTGGTATAAGCAACCTGCTAAGGACCCAACATGTTGTCTGATGGAAGTTCAAATTCCAGAATATTCCATAACCAGGTAAGTAATCAGTAAAAGCACGTGACAGTGGAAAAAAATGACGTCAGAATGCACTTGGAAATCAACACGGAAATATAACCCTAGTCCTTACAACTCCCCCGAAATAACAGTTCAGCTACATTGTCGAGCAGCACCGCGGATTTTCCCAAGTAACACCACTTTCATTTTTCATAATTTTATCTGATTTTTGTTGTGTGGAGCAGGTAATATCATTTTCTGTGGTTTCTTATAATTGATGTGTGGCTAACTTTCTGAAATGTAGGTATTTTCAATTTATCGTCATTTTCCTCTTCTAAAGCTTTCTTTGTCAACACCAATACGTAATTCCTTTCGTTTTTAAAAAGTACACACTTTTGCGGGAGGTGTGGTATACTTGTTGGTGACAAGTTACATAGAAAAATATGCTTGTAAATGTCATATTTTCAGTGTAAAGTCGGTATGAAATTAGCTCTAGCGGGCTGTTCGGACATAGTTATGTAATGGTTTACCAGAGATAACCCCTAGCTAATTAGTAGGCCTATCACAGATAATCTTTAGTTAATTAGTAGGCCTAGCATATAGCCCTCTTGCACCATATTTTCTTTTATCAGTGAAAAACCTGATTTTAACACAAATAACCTGCTCAGACAGAAATATACGTTTACAACCAATTATCAGATTGTTGAATATATAAATGTTAATTCCTATTTATAAAAATATTATGTTATAGTGATGAATAGATAGGCCTTATATTTGTTGTTAATCTGCAAACCTGTCTATTTGATTTCATATGTATTTAGTATATATTTAAATCTGTGCTTTAAAGTAAAAACTAATGATAAATTTCAAGTGTTACAAATATATTAATGTTTTATACTCCCCTCAGGCCTTTCCAGGAATTACTTAACTCTGTCTGCTCTATTTAACTGTGTTGTGAGCTACACAGAATAAATTCCTAGATACGAGTGCTTTATACGGTGTGTTTGTTAGGGGTATGCAAATATTTCATACTGTTTTCTTATATGGGCCTTCTCGGTAATTGTTCATCTCTTGAAATGCATAATTACTTGATGAAAACAACATGTTGACATATACGCCTACATTGATTGCTTCATATAGCACATATAGCTCATCGCGCTAGGAATAAAATGAAAGCTAGAGCACATTCATGCAACCTGTAGTTCTTTATTCTGTTTACACTCCGGTTACATGTAAAATCTAAAACCCGTAAAAGATAGGTCACGGACTTAGAATATTACGTCCCTCCCTAAGTTTAAGAAAGCAAATCTGCAAACTGTAAAACTAGTCAAATGAATTGTCTAAAGACGCACTGCCAGTGCATGAAGTACGACAATCCTAAAAACGTACTAGCCGTGCACAAGGTATGAAAAACCTGTATGTCCTTCTCTTACGTCGTTATCGAACTAGGTCTGAGACTAAACACATTTAGAAATGTTGACAGTTTCTACGGTATGGTTGCACTGAACAGTGACACACATAGTCCTTCAGGTGGACAGGTGGACCGCGTGAATGTCTCACAGGATAGCGCCTTTCAGGTTCCCCGGACGGTGTATGTTGCCCTTGCCAAATGGAATCCTCACCATCAGACTCAAACTCCACTGGTGTCTTGGTGCTTGGTCTAGGTGGAAAAACTTTGAAATGAGAGCTGTTACGGGCAAATGTTTTGGAACCGTCGGTGACTTGTATTAGTGATCCACTGATCTTTACCACTGTCTATGGTTGGTTGATATATGGAGGATCGAACTCCCTTTTGTTGAGGTTCTTCACGAGGATCGTGTCTCTTAGTTTGATCTTCCTGGTTATGTGCGCCTGTGGATGTCTGCACAGGTTTTCATTTTCCGCTTTGCCTCATCGTCTTTCAGCTGGATGGTAGTAGATGGAGCCATGGGTGGCGTAGGAATGATCGGCTCCGGGAGACTAGTTCTTATCGGACTGCCAAACAATTCTGTCACAAGAGGTATGGAAGTTGTGGAGTGACGAGTGGCACGATGGTTACGTAAAAATGTCCACAAATCATGCCTTCATGGCTTCCCATTTTCAGTGTTTGAAGCCCAACAATGTGGCGAAGTCGGCCATGTCTTTACTCTGAAAAGTGGGGCCGTTTTCTGCCTTCACGAGCTCTAGGATGCCGTGGATAGAAAAACTTCTGTCAGATTTGAGTATGCCTGTATTCGTACTTGCTGATGGGACAGTGTCGACCTCTGGATATAGCGAATAATCATCCATTACGACTCGAAGATATTCTTCAGACGGTAGAGGTCCATTGAAGTCCACGCTGACGTTCTGCCAGGGTTTGACTGGGAACTCTGTCATGTTCAGAGGTTTTCTTGTAGTGATTCCATTTGCTGACCCAAGGACGGAAGCCAGAGAGCCTTAGTTTTTGCCATACCTTTGTGTCCAGAATGAGCAATATTAATTTCTCGCTGCTGAAGTTTGCTGGGGAAAATAATTCTGCTGTTGCGAAGAAAAATTTCACCCTGTGAGGCTAGGTGAGCTCATCTTTCAGCCTGGCAAAGGACCTACATTGATTGAGTCGGGAGCGTTCCACGTCTTTCCACTGCTTTGTTCGCAGCGAATGTTCGCAGCGAATGAATAACACATCGTCATGAGTGTTGCGTCATGTTTGGTTGCCGTACGGATGTCATCAGTCGTCATGTTTTGGGGAACGGTATGCAAACAGATAAAGTTTAGCTGGTGTTCTGCAACTTTAACTTGTCGATTGATCTTCAGGAATGTGGATGAATGTCTATGCATGTACTCCGCAGGGTTGTCTACACCTTTTCTGTGGATGACTTTGAAGTCGTAGTTGGGCTGTAGTTTAATTCTCCATCTCTCTATTCTCTATTTGTTGTAGGTTTCCGACAATTGCCTCCCGAGGTTTGTGGTCCGTTACAACATGGAATGGTTGTCCGTACAGATATTGGTGAAAGTGCTGTATTCTCCATGTAATAACCAAAGCTTCTCGCTCTGTTTCTGCGTCTGTGAAAGAACGACTTGCATAAGCGACGACTTTCGCTGACTTCTCATGAGTTTGCGTTAGCATGGCCCCAAGACCTACACGGCTGGCATCAACGATAAGCTCAGTTTGTTTTGTAGAGTTGAAGTAAGTTGGTCGAGAGAAATCTGTTCCCGATCACCCCATTTGTATTCAGTGTCTTTCTCGCCAACTCTCGAAGGGGTGGGGTGATTGTTGCCAAGTTGGGGATAAAACAACCGCAGTAGTTAGCAAGCCCAAGCAAACTGTGGATTTCAGCAGGTGGCTGTAGAGGGCTAGCATTGTTAATGCCTGTCACCTTTTTGAGATCGACTGATATGCCCTTGTCGGAGAAAACACAATCGAAAAACTCCAGTTTTTACTTGTGAATCTGACACTGTTCTCGGTTTACGATTAGACTGTTCTCACTAAGACGCTGGAGGACGGCTGCGAGACGATCCTCGTGCTCTGGGTCGCTTCTGGCTGATAACAGGATGTGGCCATTGATGTTAATTACCATAGGGATGCCTTGTTGAAACTGCTGGATGGTGTTTTGGCAGATTTCCGTTGCAGACTTTACACCAAAGCTGAGTCTTTTGTACCGGAATAGCCCAGTATGGGTTGAGAAGGTTGTCAAGGAACGTGAGTCAGGGGCTAATTCCAACTGCTGGTATGCTGAATTGAGGTATAGTTTTGTAAATGTTGAGAAGACATTCAGGTCAGAGATTATGTCATCAAGTGTTGGCATGGGGTGACTCTCTCGATGGCCTCATTGGCTTTGTATAGATCTGCACAAATCCTAATTTGGTCAGGTGGCTTGGGAACTACCTCAATAGGAGAGGTCCATGGTGTTGGACCGGAGACTCGATTACATCCGGAGACAATTTCCGATTCAACTACCGGTTTTACGGTCTTTCTGTGACAGTTAACTGCATGGTTTTTCAATTTGCCAAGTCCACTGAAAATATTTGGAAAACTCTGTATGGTACGATCGGTGTTTGGGGACAGTGAGTTAACCACCTTGATCAACCATAAAGCAGTGGCTGTGCGGTAGGTTAGAAGTCTTTCTGCCTTTCCTGGTATAACATAATATGGGTCAAGGGACCACTTGGAGGATGATTCAATTTCTGCTTAAAATTTACCGAGTAGAGGGATGTGCTTGTTAGCGTTGTATGGGTATACTCTAGTGTTAGTTTTGGACAGGACAGGCTTGTTCGTTAACCTGTTGTAAGTACTGAAGGACATCGGGTTAATTGTCGATCCGGTGTCAGTTAACACTTTGAACCCCTGACCATTGATGTTAACCGTTGTAATCGGCTGGTCACTTTTACTGGACGGTTTGTTAAAAACATGAGTTGTTGCACGGAATACAAGTCATCCTCTGACGACGAATCGTGCTAGGGGAAGTTAGACATTCTGTTGTAAGTTCCGTCACTGTCACTGTCAACTTGTCTGGCTGATTGTTTAGGCTGACTCTTTTCCATGACAGACACCCCCCACTAAAGTGTTCATGTTTGTTACAGTATCCACAGGTGCGGTCCTTTGCAGAGTAGGTCCTTGTATGTGGATAGGGACCACCGCAAAAATAACACTCCTTGTTGCTGGACAGTGTTTTGTGATTGAGTTTCAGAGATTTCTAAAGTTCTTGCCGCATTCAATAAATCAGTCAGTGTCCAATAGGTTTTACGAAGAGCTCTGCGTCGGATTTTGTTTGACGAACACGTTTGTGTGATTTGTGTCTTGATTTCGTTGTCAGTGGACTGCAATCCACAGGTGGCTGTTAACTGCCTGTCTCGTCTGGAAGGTGTCTATTCGCTCGCCTGGTCGCTGGGAAACTTGTCTGAACTTTTTATATTCCACATTTCTAAACGGTGTGAAGTATTTTGTGAGCGCTTCGACATCTTTCTTGAAGTCTTTAGCATCACCAGCGTATATGTCACACAACTCGTCACCACCATAATGCAGCAAAAGCCCTCTTTTACATGTACATTCATCGTCGTTCACTGTAGCCACTCTTTTCAGCGTGTACATAAGGAGTCTGAGTCGCCATGGATGTTGAACTGTGGAAATGTAGATAGGGATACTGCCCTGATGCCAACATGTGTTGTTGCTTTTTCGATCAAACGGTTGTTGTTTAATTTACCCAGCGAAATTTGTACCCATACAGAGCATGCAGCTCACAGGTCCATGGCGTGGTGGGTGTCCGGTGTTGAATTCTACTCGCCGCTCGTCGCCAGATATAGCGTTAGGAATAAATGTAAAATTTGACACCCGTAAAAGGTCACAGACTTAGAATATTCAAATTACTACATTTCAGCATTGTGTTCTTGCTGATTTTATTTAAAAGCGACAGAATGTGAAGTGACATCTGACCAGTGATTCAGACGAATTCCTCGGAGACGATTTCTGTGTGATTTTGGACAAAATCAGTATCCTGCCAACATTTTTTGGATGAGTTATCTCAGATATCTTCAGTCACCCTGAACTGCATGTACCAAACCCCGGGAACAGAGCTTGCTGCACGTTGGGAATGAAAACAGTTTTATTACTTGTTTGTAATAAATTTTCCTTATGTTGTTATTTAAATACGTGTACTTGTATGTGATTTCTTTCCTGTTAAAACGTCTGGTAGCGGTATTAAAAAGTAATCAAGTGAATTAAACTATTTTCAGCTTAGTCCTCGGCATTGGTTAGTGCATAAATGCGACCTTGGATTATCTGGTACTTTTTCATATTTAGTATCTTGAAATGTCCTTAGAAAATGATCGATGCCATGCTATATGCATCTGAGTCATTAGTTACTGGATAAGATAGATGCAGCCTACTAATTAGTCCAGAGTCCAGATTGACTAGGCTCGGTTGGCGACCCAGTGTTTCTGCATAATCGTGGAGTCTCTTAATGTCAAGGGAGTGCTTCACATGTAGGTTGTTTTATCAAGGAAGTGCTTCACACGGGGAATTGGTTTATCCAGGAGGTGCTTCTCCCTGGGATTGGTTTATCAAGGAAGTGTTTCACACGGTGATTGGTTTATCAAGGAAGTGCTTCACACGGGGACTGGTTTATCAAGGAAGCGTTTCACACGGTGATTGGCTTATCAAGGAAGTGCTTCACACGGGGACTTTTTTATCAAGGAAGCGCTTCTCCCTGGGATTGGTTTATCAAGGAAGTGTTTCACACGGTGATTGGTTTATCAATGAAGTGCTTCACATGTAGGTTGGTTTATCAACGAAGAGCTTCTCCCTGGGATTAGTTTATCAAGGAAGTGTTTCACACCGGGATTGGTTTATCAAGGAAGTGCTTCACATGGGGACTGGTTTATCAAGAAAGAGCTTCTCCCTGGGGTTGGTTTATCAAGGAAGTGTTTCACACGGTGATTGGTTTATCAATGAAGTGCTTCACATGTAGGTTGGTTCATCAAGGAAGTGTTTCACATGGTGACTGGTTTATCAATGAAGTGCTTCACATGTAGGTTGGTTTATCCAGGAGGTGCTTCACCCGGGGAATGGTTTATCAAGGAAGTGTTTCAAACGGTGATTGGTTTATCAATGAAGTGCTTCACACGGGGACTGGTTTATCAAGGAAGCGCTTCTCCCTGGGATTGGTTTATCAATGAAGTGCTTCACATGTAGGTTGGTTTATCAAGGAAGTGTTTCACACGGTGATTGGTTTATCAAGGAAGTGCTTCACACGGGGACTGGTTTTTCAAGGAAGCTCTTCTCCCTGGGATTAGTTTATCAAGGAAGTGCTTCACACGGGGACTGGTTTATCAAGGAAGAGCTTCTCCCTGGGATTAGTTTATCAAGGAAGTGTTTCACACGGTGATTGGTTTATCAAGGAAGTGCTTCACATGGGGACTGGTTTATCAAGAAAGTACTTCTCCCGGGGATTGGTTTATCAAGGAAGTGCTTTTCCCAGGGATTGATTTATCGAGGAAGTGCTTCATATGGGGATTGGTTTATCAAGGAAGTGCTTCACCCGGGGATTAGTTTATCAAGGGAGTGCTTTCCTGGGGATTGATTTATCGAGGAAGTGCTTCACACGGGGATTGGTTTATCAAGAAGGTGCTCCACATGGGGATTGGTTCATCAAGGAAGTGCTTCTCTCGGGGATTGGTTTATTAAGGAAGTGCTTTTCCCGGGGATTGGTTTATCAAGGAAGTGATTTATATGGGGATTGATTTATCAAATAAGTGCTTTATATGGGGATTGGTTTATCAAGGAAGTGCTTCACACGGGGATTGGTTTATCAAGAAGGTGCTCCACACGGGGATTGGTTCATCAAGAAAGAGCTTCTCCCTGGGATTGGTTTATCAAGGAAGGGCTTCTCCCGGGGATTGGTTTATCAAGGAAGTGCTTTCCTGGAGATTGATTTATCAAGGAAGTGCTTTTCCCAGGGATTGGTTTATCGAGGAAGTGCTTTATATGGGGATTGGTGTATCAAGGAAGTGCTTTCCTGGGGATTGATTTATCGAGGAAGTGCTTCACACGGGGATTGGTTTATCAAGAAGGTGCTCCACACGGGGACTGGTTCATCAAGGAAGTGCTTCTCTCGGGGATTGGTTTATTAAGGAAGTGCTTCTCTCGGGGATTGGTTTATCAAGGAAGTGCTTCTCCCGGGGATTGGTTTATCAAGGAAGTGCTTCTCCCGGGGATTGGTGTATCAAGGAAATACTTTTGCCCGAGGATTGGTTTATCAAGTAAATGCTTTACCGGAGGATTGGTTAATTCACGCAACAACCAAACATTAACTTGCTTTGACATTATTCATTTACCTGTAACATTTTATCTTAATAAGAACAAGAGTACATTTACACTTAAACACATAACAATGCATAGAAAAGAGAAATTCTTGCCGGAGGCAGGTACCTTAGAGAAAGTACTGTCGAACTCCATGTTGAAATCCACTGCTAATTGTGCGGATAGCCAACTTTGATGCTAATTCATCAAGATTTAAGCTGGGTAAGAATCCAGGACTTTTGCGTTTCAACATGTTTGTATATTAAGCAAGGAAATCAGCGGAGAATTGCTCGTAGCCGGCAGAATTTATACCATGACAGGCTTTTGATACAAATAAAATTGTAGGCTTTACTCAATGATGTAGTGAGCATAGGGCTGTCATTTGCCTTTCAAACGTTACATTCGTTCTAATTGTTCATCAGTTAGAATTTGTATTGTATATACATCTGCAATAAACTCACCGGGTTTGACGATATTTACATCTCAGTTTGATAATACAGCATTTTCCCTTGAGCAATGCCTGCGTCTACCGGTATACATGTTATCTACTGGAATGGGAGTATTAACACTTTACACATTTACCCAGCCGTTGTCACAAGATAAAGCCTCCGTCTACCTCCAGAGCTTTATGCCCCCCGTCACTGTATAAACTGAAAATCTTAGGAGCTAGGCAATGGAATCGTTTCGCTTGTGCCAATTTTAGTAATTCATCTATAGCTTGAATTGTTTTGAAATTCTTATTTTGATTTCCAATAAACGATGAGCAATGTAGGCCACGACACTTTGGTAAAGGGCAATCACATGCAACAGTGGCGTTTTCTGTTCGTGGTCAAAACTACCGAACAACAGAGTTTTCTGCTCTTGGCCAAAACTACCAAGCAATAGCGTTTTCTGTCTGTCATCAACACTGCCAAGCAACGACGTTTTCTGTCCCTGCTCAAACTACCGGCCAATGACAACGTTTTCTTTCCTTTCTCAAAACTGCCGAGCAACAACAACGTTTTCTGTCCGTGATTAAAACTACCGAGCAATAACAACGTTTTCTGTCCGACATCGCAGTACAAACGTTTGGAGAAGGAGCGGCAAGACTGGAAACACAATGAATTTTAATTATTAACGATAACGGTAAATATTTATCGACTTCAACGGCGGTGTAATGTTGGTATAGCCTCCCGTGCGGACCATTTCATTCTCAGACTGACATGACAGCAGGGATAACTTGTCGCAAATTAATGTAGCATAAAGGTCAGACATGAGAATCAAGGGATAACTTGTCGCAAATTAATGTAGCATGAAGGTCAGACATGAGAACCAAGGGATAACTTGTCGCAAATTAATGTAGCATGAAGGTCAGACATGAGAACCAAGGGATAACTTGTCGCAAATTAATGTAGAGTAAAGGTCAGAAATGAAAAACAGGGAATAACATGTGGGAAATTTAATGTAGAATAAAGGTCACAAATGAAAAACAAGGAATAACAAGTGGTAAATTACTGTTCCACACAGGTCAGAGAGAAACAACAAGGGATAACAAGTTGTAAATTAATGTAGAACAACTGACACGGACAATGGACAAAGTAAAAGGAATTTTAATTTGTGAATATCTGCCAATCCTAATAGATTGTTACCGACGTGGCCCATGCTTGTGAGACCGAAACTGTGTGTGTACAAATACCAGAGTCGTAGGAGGCCACCATCCAGACGCGTACATGTACAAATAAGAGGTAAATAAAATAAGAAAAAACAAACATGTATCAATACAGCCTTCAAATTGTCGTCCTCTACAAAAATGCTACAAAAAGGATACCAAGTACCCCATAGTATATTAATCAAAAGCCTTACGAAAGTACTAACTGTCCTAGTTGACAAAGGTTAAGTTATTTGAATGTATTTCGCAATCCTGTCACGCGGTCATTAGTAACGCGGCCGTAGCCTTGGGGATAGCATTGCACGTGGGCTGTCAGTAGAGGACAACCTGCAGTAAGCTATTATGGTGTACCGGTGAGTCGTCTGAGTTCGGTGAGTTTAATAGAACTGTACAATGTAAAACTGTCAGTCATGTGCCTTCTGTTTGTGCCTTACAAACAACTCACACCAGCGATATACTGACACTGGGCCGGGCCGCTTAAGCTGTAACGATGATTTGCGCTTTTCCCCAAATGAATAAATCGACTATTTGCACTGTGTTATGTAGCACACTGCGCTTTAGAAACATGTAGATGGTACATGGACATCATAAAACGCAAGAATCCTCTGTGACCCAATTTTCCACATCTACACAAGGTCAATATCCTGCAACATGTTATGTCCTAACTTCACAGGCCGTACCAGTGTACAATTCAAGAGCAAGTAATCAAAACACGGCTTAAATTACCAATATGTCTTTGAATTGAAAACGTACAACTGCACGGCGATGGAATAGATTCTAACAGTGATGATTTTATCCCCTCTTCGCTCAGGCTATGTGGCAGAGACAATGGTTTACTGAAACAAACTGATTAATTCTGAACAATAAACTATTTACATTAGTTAATAACCAATAACTTATCGTTGTGTAAGTTTACACTGTAAAGGTCTTGGATAACATACAATGTTCAGTGCCCTGATCGTTAAGAAATAAAACATGCCACACAACCGATCAAAACACTTCACAAAAATAGTTGCATCGTTAGATTTTGGTAAATCATAATTCTCTCACGACGGAGTCAACAGTGAAAGTCGCTATTTTTTGTACGGGTATGACACATTAACTGACACAATATATGCTATCACTGCCGATTAGGATGTAAAATAAAAATACAGGCTCGATTCAGTTAACAAAAGTACATCCCTATATATATATATGCTAAACCCTTAATAAAACCCAAAATCGTTCTTCTTTTGGATGGTGGTGGGGACACCTGGTAGAATTCGCTTTCTTTTTGATGGATGACAATAGCAAATGTCGCCTCGGTGTTCAAGCTTATATTGAGTGTCTGTTGTGGACTTCATCCACTTTCATTATTTGACTGACAGTTTCAAGTTATCGCCGGCAAAGATACACCCAGGTTTCAAGTGCATAATCATTCGGGTCAGAGATACGTATAATTCGCCAGTATTTTCAAGTGGCATGCCATGCAAATTCATTTGAAATTTTCGTATGTTTTCTACATTTTCTAAATATTTTTTCTCGGTAAATAAAATTTGGGAAAAAAATGACTGCGTTTGTAACAGTTTTATTTGCAAACAAAAACATTTTGTGAAGAATCCTTTTTATTAAAACTGATTGACTGGCTTTGCGGATAAGCCGTTTGATAAGCCACAAACATACACAAAATTCGAATGAAATTGCATGTGACGAATAAGCTACTGATTAATACATCATATACACTTGTACAACACTTCCCCATTTTACCAAACTTCGCCTAAAGATCCACCGCTCACGCCCCAACTGCCTTAATCCAACACGAACAAATAACTACTCCACTAGACTCGGTAACTGATGAGTATTAATAAATACAGTATCAAATCAAATAGCAGCTTCCTTAAACGATGTACAGCAACTGTGAGACAACAGCATGCATAGGTTGACCGATCTGACCACAGAAGGCAGGTAAAACGTGAAACACAAGCAGTTTCCACTCCATGCATCAGTGAGGAAAAAATGTCTCGTTGAATAGCCACAGAAACAGAAGAAGACAAAATGTCTAGCTGAATCGCCTTGGATATGTACGAGTGGCCACAAAATGTCTAGCTAAAACGTCAGGAACGTACGAGTGAGGACAAAATGTCTAGATGAATCGCGGCAGAAACGCACTGAGTATTCATGGGCTAACACAGATTACATCACTTTTCACTCATATCTCAAAACGTGGTGTCTGCCGACAAAGCTTGGAGCCGATTGATTCAAATGGCCTATCGTGTAGAGAAAACCGATTGGATAGCGATGACGTCTGTCAAGTTTACGTAACCGTTGGACCAAGCCAGTAACGGAGATATAGAATACTTAGCGATATACGTAGTCTTATTTATGTATTTATTTATTTGACTGGGGATTTACGCTGTACTCAAGAATATTTCACTTCTATAACAGCGGCCAGCACTACGGTGGGCAGAGCTTGAGGAAAACCTACGATCATCAGCAGGCTACTGGCTGACCTTCCCATACACGGCAGGAGAGGAGACCAGTATGAGCTGGAACTCATAGCGACCGCATTGGTGAGGGGCTCCTCGGTTATTTTGCCGCGTTGGAAAGCTTAGAAAATCGGCCACAGAGGCCCCACTGTGTCTGTGACACAGTACTCCATCTGCTCCTACCAAGTCCTATTATGTTCCAGGTACATGGTATTTAGTGGCGGTCACGTGTTGCGATTATGTAGAGGGTAATACCTAGGGACTATGGTGTAGTCCTATCCTAACATGATCTGTCTAGACCCATACTTTACAAATAACCAACTGAATGATTTAAAGATGACAAGCGAACACATTCGTGTCAAAGACATTTCCAGAATGCATATTACCTACTCATAATGATGTGCGTAACATGGCTGTAAGCCTACAACTATGACAGCAGTAAATGATATCGCCTTGCACACACTAGCCTCTCTTTACTTTGGGTTGTACAGGCCTACGTATAACCAGAAAAACCCTTAATACAAATCATACGTGTAGGTCATAGTATAAGAAAATATACATTATTAAATAGGTTCTGTTTACCGTCATACTTAGAAATTTTTCATTTATGCGATGGCGGTCAAGTTTATGGTGGGGGTAATCACTGTAAACCACCGACCTCTGGCAAGTAACTAACTTGCCTTCGACCTGCGTGCTGATTTGCACACCATATTATTGAAAACGACCACTGGAACACCGTCGACATCTTATTATCACTTAGCGGGCCAGGTGATTAAAGGTTGGGGGTTGAGATGTTTTCTTCGTCATGGTGGTAGGGGTCAGCTTATCCCCACTGAATCTTACCCTATACCACTGATACACGGCTGGCTCCACAGTCCGAGGATCAGAAGCGCTATGGTACACACCGAGCTGCTTACCAGTGTTTACACGTACGTTTTTATATACAGACAGCTTGACACACTAATGTGCGCGGTGCCACTACTCACATGATAAAATTCCTCACGAACTGGTTTCCAGCCTGATCGTCTTGGTAACCATTCACATATTCACATAACGTATAATTCACAAACGTGTAGTGTTGACACATTTAACCCCAGTAAGGGTGTACTAAGCTGCGAAGTTTACACCAAGTCCGAAAGTTAAGTTCAACAATCTCTGGATACAGGCCAAAATTCTAGTTACGCGTTTTCAAAGGAGTTGTGTTATCCTCGTGAGAACGTTTGTTTCATTCGGATAGAGTTACTATGTAGTTATGTAAAGAGTCATGTGGCCACTATACATGATACGTGAGGAGGTGGTGATTCTGCAGGAAAATAACAAGCGCCCGGGTCCTGTGGACGGCACCATGATAAGTTTAGGTAAACATCGATAAACGTAGGGCGACATTTACCGACTGGCAATAAACACAATCACCGAGCCAGTAACAAATAATTTCCTAAATTTATTTATTTATTTGATTGGTGTTTTACGCCGTACTCAAGAATATTTCGCTTCTACGACGGCGGTCAGTATTATGGTGGGAGGAAACCGGGCAGTGCCCGGGGGAAACCCATGACCATCCGCACGTTACTGGCAGACCTTCCCATGTACGGTCGGAGAGGAAGCCAGCATGAGCTGGACTTGAACTCACAGCAACCGCATTGGTGAGAGGCTCTTGGGTCATTACGCTGTGCTAGCGCGCTAACCGACAAAATTTCCTAAATGGAAAACTGTATAAATATACATTCAAGCTATACTACATTCAAGTTATACAAGTACCTAAGCAAGTATGACTTAATGCAAAATGGCGGCATAGGCTTACAGTAGCCTATACCCCATTTTGGACATAGTATACCCCATCATGGACGCTTGTTTACAACTCCGCATTTGGACGCTCCGTCCGTAAAGTGATGTGAGGCGTTGTTAGCGCGCGACACTCCATCATTTGGACTATACAAGTCGATAAGAAGAATCGAAATGTATACGAAAATTGCTAAAAGATACATACATTTGCACTGCATACATAAGATGTAGAACAGAGTTATAGTACTCCCGTAGAACAAAGCAGACTTTTCCATGTACGTATGTGAAACGTCTAAAATCTGAAATCACGCTGGATGTTATTGACTGCAGGATATGGGTAGGAAGTAGGTTCGTACATACATGTACTGCCTAGTATCACAGCTGATGTGGTGGAGATAACCGACACTGCCATGTGCAGGATAATTAAGATGCAGATAGTGATACAACGGATACGACTATGTATTAGCAAACCCCCCACCCCCACCACCACGAGCTCCCGCCCTCCTGCTCTCCCGCCAGTCAGGCGCACTAAAACTGCCACTTTTACAGTACATGAAAGCTACACCGCCACCACTAAGTTGTACACCGTAACGTAAAAAGTCAGGCTAAGCTATAAACTCGAAATAGAGAAGTGAAGGAGTCTAATTACCTGTAAATATCGTAGAGATGACTTCCAGGTTCACTCGGCAAATTTCGACGAGCTTTCTTGTCACGAGTGACCAGTCATCGTCCTCAAGTACATGTTTCAACTAGGTCAGCGCAGTGACAAGCACACAGTATTTCAAATATGGCAAGCTGAGATTTCACAACAGCTGACAGTGGTTTCAAGTCTGAATATTGCACTCTTTGACTGAATAAGGTGTTAAGATGCATGAGTGTGGGGTAGTGCTGATTCACTAATGGAATGGGCTACAAGCACAGACGGCATCCAATCAAGAAAAGCGTTTTGTGCGAGTGCTTGGAGTAACCCAAATACTTCATGTTTTGCAGGTCAGTATTACATAGACGGACAGAGCAAGCAGAGGTCGACAGACGTCGTCAGTCTCCAGTGACCTGGTACATGAAGAAAACGGATGGTGTCATGTCTGGTGTCTTTGGCATGTCGTTACACTGAGGCAATATTACAACTACGTCGGCATTGCAACCAGCCTACTATTAGCAGACATTGTCGGGTGTTCAAATTGATGTCAAATCTCATCCAAACAAAGAAAATAATAAATAACTGCTTTTATATGCAGTGGCCTAGTGTGTGCTGAATTTCAGAATTTCTGAGATACGATACAGTAAAGCATGCAAGACAACTGTTTCAGAACGAGTAAGCAAGGTAGAGAGTGTAAAGTTTCAGAATCAGTAAGTAAAGAAAGCAAAATTCAGAATCATATTGTATGCATTGCTCAGACGCTTATTCTGCTAATGTAGAACATTTAAATCTATAGACAGCAGAATAGACTTGTACTTGTAGGACTTTCAATGTACACCCCTAACACAGTGCATTGTAAATTTGATTTATTTATTTATTTGATTGGTGTTTTACGCCGTACTCGAGAATATTTCACTTATTCGACGGCGGCCAGCATTATGGTGGTGTAAATTTGACGACAATCTGGTATTACCTGTATTTCTCAGACGCTGATAATGCGAATGTACAATATTTAAATCCATAGGCATGAGCAGAATGTATACTTGTGCCTGCATGATTTTCAATGTTGACCTCTAACGCAGTATTTCGTGAATCTGTGTGTATTTGTTTCTCAGCTTACAACATCAATAATGCCACAAAAAACATTCTGCCAAAACCGTATTAAGATGTGTACAAAAGGGGTTTTTTCACCCTTAATTCTGGTCATTAATATGTCAGTGAAATATTGTGGATAGCGGAGTAAAACATCGATGAAATAAATCAATTAAGATATAGTGATACAAAAATATGAGATTTTGGCATTGTGCTCGACAGACCAACATCACTGGGTGGGTATATAGCGATTTTTATCATTGCATGTTACAGGCGAATATCACTGGGTGGGCATATAGCGATTTTTGTCATTGTGTGGGTATATAGCGATTTTTGACATTGCGTATATCACTGGATGTGTAAATAGCGATGTTTGTCACTGCGTGTTACGGGTGAATATCACTGGGTGGGTATTTAGCGATTTTTGTCATTGCGTGTTACAGGCGAATATCACTCGGCAGGTATATAGCGATTTTTGTCATTGTGTGGATATATAGCGATTTTTGACATTGCGAATATCACTGGATGTGTAAATAGCGATTTTTGTTACTCCGTGTTACATGCGAATATCACTGGGTTGGTGTATAAAGATTTTGTCATTGCACTCGACTACCGAAGGGTATAGTGATTTTGTCATTGCTCTCCACAGGTGAAGATGACCAAGTGGTTATATACACCACCGAAGGTCACCGAGTGGATATATATTGATTTTTGTCCTTACGCTCGACAGGTGAATATCACTGGGTGAGTATATTGGGCTCTTGTAATTACGCTCTACAGACTAACATCACTGGGTAGGTAAGTGGGGCTTTTAGTCATTACACTTTACAGGCAACACCATTGGGTGGGAATGTAGGGCTTTTTGTCATTACCCTCTACAGGCCAATATTACTGGGTGGGAATATAGGGCTTTTTGCTATTGCGCTCTACAGGCCAACATCACTGGGTGGGTATGTATGACTTTTTGTTATTACGCTGTATACACCAACATCACCGGGTGGGTATATACATGTAGTGATGTTTGCCATTAGGCTCTACACACCAACATCACTAGGTGAGTATATATGTCTGTCATTACGTTCGTCATGTTCGTCATTACGCGCTACAGGCCAACATTACTTGGTGGGAATATAGGGTTTTTTTATTATTAGACTTTACAGGCCAACATGACTGGATGGGTATATAGGGCTTTTTGCTATTGCGCTCTACAGACCAACATCACTGGGTGAGTATGTATGACTCTTTGTTATTACACTCTATACACCAACATCACTGGGTGGGAACATAGGGCTTTTTGCTATTGCGCTTTACAGGCCAACATCACCGTGTGGGTAAAAAGGGCTTTTTGTCATTATGCTCTACAGGCCAACATCACTGGGTGGGTATACAGGGCTTTTTACTATTGCGCTCTGCCGGCCAACATCACTAAGTGTGTATACACGGCTGTTTGTTATTACGCTTTACACATATAGTGATTTTTGCCATTACGCTTAAAAGGCCACATCACTGGGTAGGTATATAGGGATTTTTTTGCTCTACAGGTCAACATCACTGGGTGGGTATATACATGTAGTGATTTTTGTCATTACGCTTTATAAACCAACATCACTGGGTGGGTATATAGTGATTTTTGCCATTACGCTCTACAGGCCAACATCACTGCAGGGTGGGTATATACATGTAGTGATATTTGTCATTACGCTCTACAGGCCAACATCATTGGGTGGGTACATAGTGATTTTTGTCATTACGCTCTACAGGCCAACATCGCTGCATGGGTGGGTATATACATGTAGTGATTTTTGTCATTACGCTTTACAGGCCAACATCGCTGCATGGGTGGGTATATACATGTAGTGATTTTTGTCATTACCCTTTACAGGCCAACATCACTGGGTGGGTATATAGGGCTTTTTGTCATTACGCTTTACAGGCCAACATCACTGTGTGGGTAAAAAATATAGTGATTTTTGTCATTAGGCATGACTGGTGAAGACGACTTTTTTGTTGTATAATTTGTGTTTATCTGTGCTTTACTGAAGACATGTTTGCTGGGTGGGTATAGAACATATTTTATTCATTCAGTTGCAAATTCATATCTTTAGATATCAACAACTCCAAGAGCACGCTACACACATTCGGCCTTCGAACACACACACACACACACACACACAAATACAAAACAATCTGTTAAATTTCGCAGAAAGTCTGTTGTCTGAGTGATGTTAGAATGTATTCTGTCGTTACAACTGATTATGTGCTTATGTAACCCCTCCTTAAATTGCAGGTGACACACACGACAGGACCCCAAAGTCGTAAAAGGTTTATTTATTGAACAAAGCCGGCGGGTGAAACAACATCATCCGTCTCGAACACACGTCAAAACACTAGCCCGCTCAAGCTACATGCTAGTGACCCAAAATACGAAAATCGGACTTTCGCGGGTAACATTTCATAACGATTCCGAATACATCCTATCATCACTCTTACAGCAAATATTGAGCGGAAAAGACTTACGCTCATAATCAATAGCCTCTTCTCATTTATGAGAAATATATACCCATGTTCTGTGGTCTGTTCATACGATGACAGATGCATTATTTATGAGAAATATGTACCCATACGTAGCAGATGCTGTTCTGTGGTTTGTTCCTACGATGGCAGATGTATTCGATTATTTATCAGAAATACTCGCCACTGCGTGACTTACAGAATCACTTATCGATGGTTTTGTGTACCCGACTACCTGGATATCACTTCTCTTGAGCTGACAATTTCTGATGGTTTTTCCATCTCACTCACTAAATATCGCTTCTCTTGAGCTGACAATTCTTGATGTCCTTTCCGTCGCACTTACTAAATATCGCTTCTCTCGAGGTGACAATTCCTGATGTCCTTTCCATCACACTTACTAAATATTGCTTCTCTCGAGGTGACAATTCCTGATGTCCTTTCCATCACACTTACTAAATATCGCTTCTCTCGAGGTGACAATTCCTGATGTCCTTTCCATCACACTTACTAAATATCGCTTCTCTTGAGCTGACAATTTCTGATGGTTTTTCCATCACACTTACTTAATATCGCTTCTCTTGAGCTGTCAATTCCTGATGTCCTTTCCATCACACTTCTAAATATCGCTTCTCTCGAAGTGACAATTCCTGACGTCCTTTCCATCACACTTACTAAATATCATTTCTCTTGAGCTGACAATTCCTGATGTCCTTTCCATCGCACTTACTAAATATTGCTTCTCTCGAGGTGACAATTCCTGATGTCCTTTCCATCACACTTACTAGATATTACTTCTTTTGAGCTGACAATTCCTGATGTCCTTTCCATCACACTTACTAAATATCGCTTCTCTTGAGCTGACAATTTCTGATGGTTTTTCCATCACACTCACTAAATATCGCTTCTCTCGAGGTGACAATTCCTGATGTCCTTTCCATCGCACTTACTTAATATCGCTTCTCTCGAGGTGACAATTCCTAATGTCCTTTCCATCACACTTACTAAATATCATTTCTCTTGAGCTGAAAATTTCTGATGTCCTTTCCATCGCACTTACTAAATATTGCTTCTCTCGAGGTGACAATTCCTGATGTCCTTTCCATCACACTTACTAAATATCGCTTCTCTCGAGGTGACAATTCCTGATGTCCTTTCCATCACACTTACTAAATATTGCTTCTCTCGAGGTAACAATTCCTGACGTCCTTTCCATCGCACTTACTAAATATCGCTTCTCTCGAAGTGACAATTCCTGACGTCCTTTCCATCACACTTACTAAATATCATTTCTCTTGAGCTGACAATTCCTGATGTCCTTTCCATCGCACTTACTAAATATCGCTTCTCTCGAGGTGACAATTCCTGATGTCCTTTCCATCACACTTACTAAATATTGCTTCTCTCGAGGTAACAATTCCTGATGTCCTTCCCATCGCACTTACTAAATATCGCTTCTCTTGAGCTGACAATTCCTGATGTCCTTTCCATCGCACTTACTAAATATCGCTTCTCTCGAGGTGACAATTCCTGATGTCCTTTCCATCACACTTACTAAATATCGCTTCTCTCGAGGTGACAATTCCTGATGTCCTTTCCATCGCACTCGCTAAATATCGCTTCAGTGAAACTGACAATCCCTGATATCCCTTCCATCGCACTAACTGAATATCAGTTCTCTCGTGCAGACAATTCCTGATGTCCCATCCTTCAGCATGCACTATCTTTGTAATGTACACTGGTAAAAAAGACTATCGATGAGTGATCAATGATACTGCGTGCTGCCCATCACTCTCCTTCACTATATGTAAGGGTTATCGCCTGAGCTTGAGGTTTTTGGTAGCAGTTATGCACCCCATGTAACTAAGTTCAATCACCTCAAGCGAATGGCTATAATCCACTTATATAATGACGCTACTGGTCGCCTGCTAGTACTTTTTTCACGTCTGTTGTCCAGTTTCGAGATACATGCAGTTGTTAGGACGTTCACTAGCATCAGAAATAATCTCGATTTCTTCAATAGAAGCGTTATTTAGTACAAGGCCGTTTGTCTTCTTCAGAACTGTACCCCAATGATACATGTAACGCGGCACCAAGATGAAAATATTTATGCAATATACTTGAACTAGAAATCTGCAAGAAAAACATGGATTCCGAACTTATCAGTTTAAGGATGAAATTATCATTACGAACAACCACATGTGACACATGACTATCCTACATGGTAATTTATACAGATCAGAAATAGACAAAGACTTGCAGCTTGTCCACGCCATTTATTTGTCCACAGTACATAATTAGGTTAATCTTAAATACTCATGGATTTATAAATAGTGCGTATATTTGCTGTTTTGTAATTTTGAGCTATTCATAGCGTATGTTAGAAAACAAATTTTTATACAGTGACATTAGGAGTTAAACGCTAAAATACATTTATTCTACGTTCAGGCTGCGGGGTAATATGCAATTTCCATTCAACGATTGAATGAATGCTTAAGTTTTTACTTCAGGGCTTCTTAACATTTTTTGTTTTATTCATATAACGTCGAGTAGCCATTGGGTATGTGTACATATATTGTGTCTTCTTGTGGCAGGGATCGGCCCCGATAGCCCCGATAGCGTCCGCTTTGGGAGCGGTAGATCCGGGGTCAATCCTGGGTCGATTGACCCAGGATTATGACATCATAATACAAGTTCAGTCAAATTTAACATTTCTTACGTCACACAACAAGACACGACGCCATACAAGTCGTCATATTCGACGTCACGCTGTATGCATAAGTCTGTGAAGGCTTGCAGCTAAAAATATCCCTAAAACTTGTTCAAATACATAAAATCACAATATTGCCAAAAAATATAAATAATTAATAAAATATTCTACAGCGAAGATTACATATCATAAATATTTTTCTCGTAAAAGGTAGAAATGATAACTCGCTGGAGCTTCGCGTCTCGTGGGTTATCATTTTCACCTCTTACTCTAAAAATGTTTATGATATTCAACAGTCACTGAGCAATACCCTCTATATTCATACTGACGATAGGAAAGCCTAGGCCTATATAGGTGAAATAATGAGAAAGAGAAAGGGAAAAAGCAGAAAATAAACCAAAAAGAAATAATAAATGCTCCTCAGTTGAGCTACATGTAGGACTGAGCACCAAAAGGACGCTGTTTTAAAAATCTGGGATAATTGCACCGGTAGGATCATCAGCCAGCTCAAAGAGAGCATTAAAACCTCACATCTTATAATTAAGAAGAAATGGACATTAGATTTTGAAAACTTATCTTGTTGTAAAACACTCTAGTTAAAATATAACGAGTGAAAATTGATGTTAAAATGGCATATAATATAGCTGTAGATTACATTTAGATATACTGTATTAAACAAAATAACTGTGTTCATCTCACCTTAAGTTGAAGTTTTCGCAGCTGTCTCGCAGATTCAACTGTGTTGAAGTCAGATTATACGATTACATGCATACACCTGCGCAGTGAGTGGGCGCGGTCGATGGCAGTGAAATAGCAGTCGGGGATTGGTCACGTCTGAAAGTTTCTCCGTGCAGACATGTTTTGCAAAGCCGGGATGACCGACAATAGAGGACACTGCTTACTCAGACTAGTTATGAGTCAAATAGGCCAAATACCTAATCATATGTTTACCAGACCCGTATGGGTGCATTACTCTGGTGTAAAATAGAGAGCAGTAAACGAATAGCAAAGCTAAGAATGTGGTGCATAAATAGACCTTTGTCTGTAATAAGCTATACAGACTAAATAGCTATACGATGTAGGTTATCGTCCTTATCATCGTTATTATCAGGACCGTCAACCGATGTCAAGTCATGCATCTGTATCCCGTACTTTTGTAATGCATAGGTTACTTTCCTATTTCCAGGATTTATCTCACTTAATGGCAGGTATGTGTCCTTTATTTCAGTATTAAAGCATTTGGGCAAAGGAATATAATACCGTTAACATTGTCAGTTTCTCAATGCGCAGAAGCAAATTGCAATGATTTAAAAGTAGTTAATCTTACAAGAAATAAGACAGGTTTACAGGAAAACCACAAGCCTTTGGCACCGTATATTGGGGAACATCCACAAGGTAATGGATATCATATGGTCGAGGCAACCACATTCATGGAAGCACAGTCCATGTCAACATTTTCTAAATGTTTAAATGAAACAACATGTATGCCAAATGCTGCATCTGCAATGTACGAGTGTCAACAGCTTAAACTGTTAGGCCGTCCATATAATGAGTTTTTGCACATTATAACATGACTGTTAATAATTTATAATGCGGAAGTCTTGATTGACCACCACCACTGTCAAAATGTTGTATTTAACATTTCTAAAGTTAATAAGATAACAACATATACAACATTCATATAAGCGTCAAGTCCGACATTCATATACCATTCGTAGTCCGTAAAAGGCGTTCCAAGTCGATAATCGCAAGATTCATTTGCAAAACAACGTTTAGCACTAACTCCAAGAAATTATACAAATAAAAAATAAAGCCGGTAACACACAAGAGGGAAGCGGTCATCAGTTTTCAATGATGCCGGGCAGACAATGAATATTCCAGACATGAATTCCATATCAAAGTTCAAATTCGTAGTCGTAGTCAGGCTTACAAGAGAGAGCACCATCGACAACTTACTGCCACCGAATAAAAGATAGCAAACGAGGCAGCTGCATGGACTTAGGGCAAAGGTGGCGGCTACATGGGCTTAGAGCAAAACTGGTAGTTACGTGGACTTAGGGCAAACGAGGCAACTACATGGACTTAAGGCAAAGGGAGCAGCTACGTGGACAGTGCAAACGAGGCAACTACATGGGCTTAGGGGAAAGGCGGCAGCTACATAAACTTAAAGGCGGCAGCTGCATGAACTTAGGGCAAACTTGGCAGCTACATGGACTTAGGGCAAAGGCGGCAGCTACATGGACTTCGGGGAACGAGGCAGCTACGTGGGCTTAGGGCAAAGGCGGCAGCTACATAGACAGCGCAAAGGGGGCAGCTGCATGGACTTAGGACAAAGGCGGCAGCTACATGGACTTAGGGCAAAGGCTGCAGCTACATGGACTTAGGGCAAAGGTGGTATCTACATGGACTTAGTGCAAACGAGGCATTTACATGGACTTAGGAGGAAGGAGGCAGCTACATAAACTTAGCGCAAAGGCGGCAGCTACATAAACTTAGAACAAAAGCCGCAGCTACATGGACTTAGGAAAAAGGAGCCAGCTACATGGACTTCGGGGGGAAGTGGCAGCCACGTGGAGTTAAGGCAAAGGCGGCAGCTATATAAACAGAACAAAGGCGGCAGTTACATGGACTTAGGAGAAAGGAGGTAGCTAGACTTAGGGCAAATGAGGCATTTACACGGATTTGGGGCAAAGGCAGCAGCTACATGGAATCTTGACAATACCCCATCGGTAATGAGCAGACGTGCTCATCCGACCTTAACCACTCGGCCATCTGCCGCTCCCTACAAATCTTACCCAGATGGGCACGATGGGGCAACCGTATCGAAACTGCCTTGCGTAAGGGCGTGACTTTTGTGTGTGGGATCTTATTTCACAATCACAGTGTTTACCCTAAAACCAAAGCAGTTTTTTTACACGAGAGCCAGCTTATAAAAAAAATATAAAAAAGACCCTGTCAAATTTATTTTTTATGTAGCATCTACATGTAAGTTCGGCTTTTTATATATACATAAGTTATCCTACAGCTTTTTTTATGTTGTACTCGGAAATCCTGTACACAATGAAACCGAGATTCTAACCGCAGGGAAAATTACAGATATTTCACAATGTTTTCGTCCATACATGACCATACATGACAGTGACAACGAACAATTAAAAAACAACATATTATAAATATACTGTAATAAATCTTCTGTACCATTAACATTCTATATAATATTAACCTTGGATCGGTGAGTTTTTTGTCTCTGTTATATGCTTGTGGAGTTTGTTTGTTGCAGCATCTGATGTGTCAGGGAATTCTGTGGCTACAACCAGTAGCCGTGACGATTGGACACAATAACACTCATACATTCATACATGACCTATATTACATTCGATTTAGGAGATGCCAGTGGCCTGTTAAATGCTGAATATTTTTCAGATATATTGTTGTCCTTTAGAAAGGTTTACTTACTCAGCTAACATGCTTACCTGAGTAGGAGATGTTAACCAAAGCTGTTTTCCCTGTCTGTTTATGTGCATCAGATGCTCAGTAAGTGACACGCACAAGTTTACAGCCGTCGTGCCTCTGGATATATGTGAACAGTGGCGTAAAGTGTGAACATTTATAGCCTAGACACTTCTGTGGACTACGTCACTTAACCTTTGTGTGCCGTATACGAAGACGTCTCATCTTGAAATGCTGTTGAAAACATCCGGCATGGTTTGAACGCAAACCTAGGCCTACGCATATACATGTAAACCTGAGGTGACACGTATCTCTGACATGTACTTATACACAAGTCAACACATTTCTCCGCTGATATACATGACAAAGAAACGAATTTGGGTAGATTTCCGTGCATATTAAGTATTTTAAACTTAAATTAACAAGATAATTCAGTTTATCCTGTTTGAAGTATCAGGGGTAAACCGGAGTGGAGCACAAGGGATAAATCGGAATGAAGTAGGCTATCAGGGGTAAACCGGGGTGGAGCACAAGGGGTAAATCGGAATGAAGTATCAGGGGTAAACCGGAGTGGAGCACAAGGGGTAAACCGGAATGAAGTATCAGGGGTAAACCGGGGTGGAGTACCAGGGGTAAACCGGAGTGGAACACAAGGGGTAAACCGGAATGAAGTATCAGGGGTAAACCGGAGTGGAGCACAAGGGGTAAACCGGAATGAAGTATCAGGGGTAAACCGGGGTGGAGCACAAGGGGTAAACCGGAATGAAGTATCAGGGGTAAACCGGTGTGGAGCACAAGGGGTAAATCGGAATGAAGTATCAGGGGTAAACCGGGGTGGAGCACAAGGGGTAAATCGGAATGAAGTATCAGGGGTAAACCGGGGTGGAGCACAAGGGGTAAATCGGAATGAAGTATCAGGGGTAAACCGGGGTGGAGCACAAGGGGTAAATCGGAATGAAGTATCAGGGGTAAACCGGAGTGGAGCACAAGGGGTAAATCGGAATGAAGTATCAGGGGTAAACCGGAGTGGAGCACAAGGGGTAAACCGGGGTGGAGCACAAGGGGTAAACTGGAATGAAGTATCAGGGGTAAACCGGAATGAAGTATCAGGGGTAAACCGGAGTGGAGCACAAGGGGTAAATCGGAATGAAGTATCAGGGGTAAATCGGAATGAAGTATCAGGGGTAAACCGGAGTGGAGCACAAGGGGTAAATCGGAATGAAGTATCAGGGGTAAACCGGAGTGGAGCACAAGGGGTAAACCGGAATGAAGTATCAGGGGTAAACCGGAGTGGAGCACAAGGGGTAAATCGGAATGAAGTATCAGGGGTAAACCGGGGTGGAGCACAAGGGGTAAATCGGAATGAAGTATCAGGGGTAAACCGGAGTGGAGCACAAGGGGTAAACCGGAATGAAGTATCAGGGGTAAACCGGGGTGGAGCACAAGGGGTAAATCGGAATGAAGTATCAGGGGTAAACCGGAGTGGAGTACCAGGGGTAAACCGGAGTGGAGCACAAGGGGTAAATCGGAATGAAGTATCAGGGGTAAACCGGAGTGGAGCACAAGGGGTAAACCGGAATGAAGTATCAGGGGTAAACCGGAGTGGAGCACAAGGGGTAAATCGGAATGAAGTATCAGGGGTAAACCGGAGTGGAGCACAAGGGGTAAACCGGAATGAAGTATCAGGGGTAAACCGGAGTGGAGCACAAGGGGTAAACTGGAATGAAGTATCAGGGGTAAACCGGAGTGGAGTACCAGGGGTAAACCGGGGTGGAGCACAAGGGGTAAATCGGAATGAAGTATCAGGGGTAAACCGGAGTGGAGCACAAGGGGTAAACCGGAATGAAGTATCAGGGGTAAACCGGAGTGGAGCACAAGGGGTTAACCGGAGTGGAGTACCAGTGGTAAACCGCCGACCTTTTGCAAGTTACTGACAAACTTGCCCGCGGGTGGCGTACAAATATGGATACCACATTAGTGGAAGGCACGTGGTCTCCAACGAGGGTTGGCAATTATAGCCAAGTAGGCCTATATGTATGTAAAAACGAAATCCGGGTCCGCCGTGGCCCAGGTGGTTGGCGCGCCGTCATAGTTGCTGTGAGTTCAAGTCCAGCTCATGCTGGCTTCCACTCCGGCCGTATGTCAGAAAGTCTAGCAGCAACTTGCGGATGGTTGGGTGTTTCACACGGGCTATGCCGGGTTTCCTCCTATCATAATAGTGACCATCGCCGTATATGTGAACTATGCTTGAGTACGGCGTAAATCAAATAAATAACTGAAACAGAATTGGGTTGTACAGTTACACCTTTTTCACAACCCTGCTGTTCTAGTTAGTATAAGATTACAACTCTCCACGGCTCGCCTTCCCTGTCTGAAAGGCACAGAATAAAACACATTAGTCATTTAACTGATCTGACTGAATGAGGACACGTATTGGAATTGCCTACCAAATTGATTATGTCACGAAGATTATCGCGCCTTTTTGGAATCCCTGGAAGTAGCCCATTCCAGCTTTCCCAATATAACCCACAGACGTCAGGGGATTTTGTAATATACTCATTGAACGCAATTAAACGCAGCGCTGAATCCTTTCCAATTACCAGGAGGTATATAGATGGGCTTTTAGCACTAAATAACTAGTAATGTGAATAATTGTTAAGATGTCAAGACATCACCACACAAATGTACAAGGTTTCATCGTTTACATTTGTGTGGTCGTTTCTTCATTATTATCACTGAAGCCACGTACCCACATACCCACGTACCCACGTACCAGCGTACCCACGTAACAGCGTACCCACGTACCCACGTACCAGCGGACCCACGTACCCACGTACCAGCGTACCCACGTATCCGCGTACCCAAGTACCCGCGTACCCACGAAACCACGTACCCACGTATCCACTTACCCACTTACCCGCGTAACACGTACCCACATACTTTGTGTGCAGCTAGTCGCAGGCATGTTAACCCTTACCTGAAGCATGGTAGTCATACTCCATCCCACATCTAGCAGTTGGACACAGACCCCCATTACAACTTCCGTTTTTCGGTAGGGACGATTGTAGTTCTGTGAATTTTAGGGTATAAAGTCTTTTTTTGCTCCCAGGCGTCCATTTTTGGTGCACAGGTGCATGCTTGGTATTAAAATGCTGGAAACTGTCTAAACTTTGAGGAGGTATGAGCTTTATTGATGAAAGTTTGAAATTCTGGTCGAGAGGACACAAGGTGTGAGGTAGTGATGAGGCTGCGAGTGACGTCCCCTTGGCGTTGCTAGGCACGCCTGCCAGCTGCCGGCATGGAAAGGTCCAGATTTTGACGGTCAACCTATGTCAAGATTTTTATGACTTCTTTCTCACGGG
This sequence comes from Liolophura sinensis, assembly GCF_032854445.1. Taxonomy (NCBI): domain Eukaryota; kingdom Metazoa; phylum Mollusca; class Polyplacophora; order Chitonida; family Chitonidae; genus Liolophura; species Liolophura sinensis. The sequence goes on from NC_088295.1 coordinate 1,234,623, forward strand.
CTGGGCCAGGTATGCACCAAAGCTTATTGGCCACGGAATGTTTGGGACTGAGCTACAACGCTAGACGTTAACATTGTCGCTTATGGAAAATTAATGGGGGTCCGAGGCCAGTTATTAACTCCTGGACAGTGGGTTTGGTTAGAGCCTCTCTCGCGGTTTGTTTTGATCATGTGACAAAATGGCAGCCCCTCTATACCATTCCGAGACAGATTTGTCAAGGTGTTTTATATTTCGTTGCGCTTGTTGGTCATCAGTAGTAACAGGGATAAATATTTGCTTATTTGTTGAGGATTGTAACCTTGTTTTGATTAAATTGAACTCAATTTCTATACTAAGTTGTGAGCATGTTGATCCCATGTGGCCAAGCTGTCCGAGATAAGGATAGGTTGAATCCTTCATGCTGTTATTCCGATAGTTGAATGTACACTTTATTTTGCATTCACAGCAATTATTGTCTTGGTCTATACTAGTGCCATATGTTTTGACCATACTTCCATATGGGCCCAGCTGTTCACACGTACCCACACAAGACATGAGCATAATGTATATGGGCCCAGCTATTCACACGTACCCACACAAGACATGAGCATAATGTATATGGGCCCAGCTGTTCACACGTACCCACACAAGACATGAACATAATGTATATGGGCCCAGTTGTTCACACGTACCCACACAAGACATGAGCATAATGTATATGGGCCCAGTTGTTCACACGTACCCACACAAGACATGAGCATAATGTATATGGGCCCAGTTGTTCACACATACCCACACAAGACATGAGCATAATGTATATGGGCCCAGTTGTTCACACGTACCCACACAAGACATGGACATAACGTATTCTCTTTCACCAGTTGCATATTCACTGTAAATTGATTTTTCACTTAGATTGGGACATCATAAAGATATTCTTACACCTGTAAATGCAAGTGTTTATTTGTTTTGAGGGTTTAAGTCCCCATTATAGTTTTATACAATAGCCTGTTTATGATACACATGTTGGTTAGTTATAATGTATGTGCTAACTATCCTTACTTGTATGTAATTTATATATACATGCTATTTGCATGGCTGGATGAGGCCCTACTGACATATGCCAACTTACATTGTCTATGCAGGGACAACTTGTACTGTGCAACCACTTTACGCTTGTTATCTTGGTGTATATATATATATAGCATATATGATTTGCACCAAGGCCAATGTTGCTTATGCTAATTGCTCATATCGCTCTTGTTCCGGGAGACGCGGGCCCGTTGTTATGTGACTTTGCAGTTCTCTTGTATTTAGGCTCTTTGCAATTTGCTGTTGTCACTATTATTTAACAATACTAAGCATATGTCAGTCAGTTGTCAACTCCAATCTTCCTTTGGCTGTTTATACCTTATCAGTGAGTATTGGATAACTGTGTGCATCGTTTCACAGTTCTTATATCACTTATTACTAATTTGATGCATTTTATGTGTAGTTAATGTTTTATCGCGAAATTTTACACGCGTTTAAAACAGCGCTTCCTCTCCTGAGCCAGCTTACCAGTAATCGCTTGTAGTCACACCAGCCTTTTGTATACGCCACTGTATTTTGTGTCTAGGTAAGTTTAGCCCCGGAGGCCCCAGAATGTTAGCATACTGTAGTGTATTTTGTGTTTAGGTAATCGGATATCTCCAGTACGCAGGTTTACCCAAAAAGAATAGAGCCCAAACGGAATAGGTCCATACTTAAACTGACGTGTGGACATTGAGCACACTATTTGTCTCTCCCCTTCTTTCTTTCTTTTTTTTTTCGTATTGTACTCTGTCAATAAACCAGTTTTTAACTGCAAGGTATTTTCAGCGAGTTGGTTTTGTTTCTTCAAGCTGACCTATTCGGAATTTGTCTCCGCACAAACTTGCCCAGATTTCCGTGAGACAGTCCGGTTATAATATCTCGCCGTACACCCAGGTCTTACACGTATGTGACATTCCCTCCGCACACTTTGACATAAAGTTCTATGCACTTGACATAAGCTATGTGCACAGTGAGACGATGCATGATCTGTGACACACGCTATACATAATGTGACATACCCTCTGCGCAAATTGACATAAGTTCTATGCACTGTGACATGCGTTCTGCGCACTGTGACAAAGATCTATTCACTGTGACATACGCTCTCTATGTATTGTGAAATGTGCCATTTGAACTGTTGCATACGTTCTCCGCACTGGGGCACACACTCTGTGCAAATTAACATACGTTTTGACGCTCTGTACACCGTGACATACGCTTTGTGCACTGTAACATACGCTCTGCGCTCCGTGACATACGCTCAATGCACTGTGACATACTCTCTGTGCTCCGTGACATACGTTCTGTGCACTGTGACATGCGCTTTCTGCACCGTGATATACGCTCTGATCACCGTGACATACGCTCTGTACACTGTGACATACGCTCTCTATGTATTGTGACATGTGCCATTTGAACTGTGGCATACGTTCCGCGGAGTGGAATACGCTCTGTGCACTGTGACATAAGCTCTGTGCACCGTGCCATACGCTTTGTGTACAGTGACATACGCCCTGTGCTCTCCCTTTCTGTGTACTGTGACATACGCTGTGAAATATGTTCTGTGCACTGTGGTATACGCTCTGTGCACTCTGACATACGCTCTGATCACCGTGACATACGTTTTGTGCTCTGTGACATACGCTCTGTGCACTGAGACATAGGCTCTGTGCACTGTGGTAACGTGTCGCAACGTTTCATTGTTAGTGCAATGCTCGTGTGAAACACACAGCTCACCACAAACTCAATCACGCTGTACATTGACAATACTTCCTATAAATCCCCCTATTTATGCGTTGTTGTCACAAGCATGTAATCCTCACTTATACCTCTCTGCTGAGCGGAACGCCTGACAGATACGTAGACGGTTCCACCATATACTCGTAGCACAACTGGGTCTTGGAGGCAACCTTACATACCCAGTTCGTATAGTGTGAATTGCAAAGCAGGTATTGATTACAGATATTCACAGGACTAAAGGAGACAACACATTAATGTAGCATCAACACCCCAAAAAATAGTCTTTTCATTTCAACAAGTCTGTTGTCTGAATTGTGCCAGAATGTATTTGATCACTGTGTCATATTCAATATAACATCATGTTAGCCTAATACAATTTTTACGTTTTAATTAACATAGTGCTTTATTTAACATAATAATCTGTTGCAATAACAGGCTATCGGTTAAATTTAATAGATTATTACTTTTTGAAAGAATTACATCTCTTGTTGATAGCAGAGCAACGTTTTTTATTTTTGATTTTTTAATATCACATAAGACTGCACATACAGCTATCCCGATTTGCTGCTGATGCGAAGTTATTCGTAAACGTTGGCCAGGGAAGTGACTGTCAAATTGGTCTTCAAATCAACGACGGAGACATTTTGCCATGGGTAGAAGACGACGTCTCGAGAAGGTTCACTCATGATGAAGCCGTTGTCAGAAAACCGCCCCTCTATCACTCCTGTATCCAGCCAAACAAACATGGCGACTGTGGTGGAGGAGAGTTGGAGTGTGAACGTCCCGTCCTGATTGAGGTGCGGATCTCCTATCTGTAATCAACCGATAAAACTGTCTTCGTTTAGTAGATGAAAACATAAGGCAAGGTTCTCTGTCGCTCAGTTAGACGCTTAACTGCAGAATCTCTGCCACCTGAAGTCATATTGTATATCATGAACAGTAGGCTAGCTGTAGGCGTACGTCCAGATCGAGGTTCGTCCGCAGCGTGATGAGCGTGGAGCTCTGCACTAAGATTAGCACTTTGGTGGCATTGACTCTCCCTGCCACAAGAAGACACGTCTATTGACTGAAAATTGTTAAACACGACGTCAAAACCCGATGCATAAATACATAAGCATAATAAATATATAAGTATAGTATGTATAGCATAATAAATACATAACGTAAGAAGCAGGCCTACATAAACAGAGAGAAGTATATGCTACTGCCTTATAACGTGATAGTTCATGTTTCATTGCAGTCGGAGCGGCAACTGGAGCGATGTTTCTAAAATCTGAAGAATTACGGGAAAGTACTGATGTTGTTGTAGTTCAGTCTAGTGCATGGACTTCAAATTAACCTGTTAATTTGAATAGAATTTGAATTACCTTGTGATTATAATATAATATTCTGTCATATTCAACGTGATATTTTGTGTTACCTTTATGAACCTTTATGTTGAATAAATGGAATGTGTGAGTTTATATTTAACAGATCAATCTGCTGCAATAGCAGAATACATTCTAGCATCACTAGGACAACAGACTTTCTCCTAAATTCCGCAGAGTAGTTTTTGGAGAGTACATTAATATATTTCTGATAAATTTATTTGATTGATGTTTTACGACGTACTTATATGATAACGAACAGCATTATGGTGGGAGTAAATCTCTTGTCCCTCGACCATTCGCCGGATGCTGGCAGATTTTCCAAGTACGGCCGGAGAAAAAGCCAGCATGAGCTGGACATTAACCCACAGCGACTGAAGTGGTGAGAGGCTCCTGGGTCACGCTAACCACAGAGGGGCCTATTTCTGACAAACCATACAAACATATGTGTGATGCTCCGTTTCCTAATTACTACTATATCGGTAATACCGGAGGCTATTAGAATATAGAGGGCCTCCGTGGCTCAGTTGGTTAGCCCGCTAGCACAGCGTAATGACCCAGGAGCCTCTCACCAATGTGGTCGCTGTGAGTTCAAGTCCAGCTCATGCTGGCTTCCTCTCCGGCCGTAGGTGGGAAGGTCTGCCAGCAACTTGCGAATGTTCGTGGGTTTTCCCCGGGCTCTGCCCGGTTTCCTCCCAACTTAATGCTGGCTGCCGTCGTCAATAATTCTTCAGTACGGCATAAAACACCAATCAAATAAATAAATATTAGGATATAGAGGTGAAAACAATGTACGGACCTAGTACCGTGTTCCACTTACCTTTATAGAAGCCCGATGTAGTCCCTTCGTGTCCTTTGGATACGTCAGTAGTAACCAGTTGCCAGTGGTGAAATTTTCATTGAGTCCAAATTCCAAGAAACAATAGGCTTTGGACGGACAATTTGTATTCGCCAATATAGTAGATAAGGGTCTGTTGTATATTGAGGATGCTCTCTGGCTGGGCTGTAGGGTAGTGAAACGTACAGGATAATTATTACTGCATTGGAAGCTTACTCGTTAAAGCGGGATATGAACCCTGTATTGGACAGTGAAACAGATTGCCTGTGAGAAGGGGACGGGGCCTCCGTGGCTCAGTCGGTTAGAACGCTAGCGCAGCGTAATGACCCAGAAGCCTCTCACCAATGCGGTCGCTGTGAGTTTAAGTCCAGCTCATGCTGGCTTCCTCTCCGGCCGTAAGTGGGAAGGTCTGCCAGCAACCTGCGGATGGTCGTGGGTTTCCCCAGGGCTGTGCCCGGTTTCCACCCACCATAATGCTGGCCGCCGTCGTATAAGTGAAATATTCTTGAGTACGGCGTAAAACACCAATCAAAAAAAAAAAAATAAAGGAAGGCGACGTCAACCCTGCACTGGATGGTAAAACTGGTTACCCTTGAGAAGGGGACGTCAACCCTGTACTGGACAGTAAAACTACTTACCCTTGAGGAGAGGACGTCAACCCTGTACTGGACGTTAAAACTGGCTACCCGTGAGAAGGAGAAGTCAACCCTGTACTTTACAGTAAAGCTACTTACCCGTGAGATGGTGACGTCAACCCTGCACTGGATAGTAAAACTGGTTACCCTTGAGAAGGGGATGTCAACCCTGTACTGGACAGTAAAGCTACTTACCCGTGAGAAGGGGACGTCAACCCTGCACTGGATGGTAAAACTGGTTACCCTTGAGAAGGGGACGTCAACCCTGTACTGGACAGTAAAGCTACTTACCCGTGAGGAGAGGACGTCAACCCTGCACTGGATAGTAAAACTGGTTACCCTTGAGAAGGGGATGTCAACCCTGTACTGGGCAGTAAAACTCGTTACCCTTGAGAAGGGGACGTCAACCCTGTACTGGACAGTAAAACTGCTTACCCGTGTTAAAGGGGCGTGTACTGGACGTTAAAACTGGTTACCTTTGAGAAGGGGACGTCAACCCTGCACTGGACAGTAAAACTACTTACCCGTGAGAAGGGGACGTCAACCCTGTACTGGACGTTAAAACTGGCTACCCGTGAGAAGGAGAAGTCAACCCTGTACTTTACAGTAAAGCTACTTACCCGTGAGATGGTGACGTCAACCCTGCACTGGATAGTAAAACTGGTTACCCTTGAGAAGGGGATGTCAACCCTGTACTGGACAGTAAAGCTACTTACCCGTGAGAAGGGGACGTCAACCCTGCACTGGATGGTAAAACTGGTTACCCTTGAGAAGGGGACGTCAACCCTGTACTGGACAGTAAAGCTACTTACCCGTGAGGAGAGGACGTCAACCCTGCACTGGATAGTAAAACTGGTTACCCTTGAGAAGGGGATGTCAACCCTGTACTGGGCAGTAAAACTCGTTACCCTTGAGAAGGGGACGTCAACCCTGTACTGGACAGTAAAACTGCTTACCCGTGTTAAAGGGGCGTGTACTGGACGTTAAAACTGGTTACCTTTGAGAAGGGGACGTCAACCCTGCACTGGATAGTAAAACTGGTTACCTGTGGGAAGGGGACGTGAACCTTGTACAGTAAAACTGCTTACCCGTAAGAAAGGGACATCAACCCTGTACTGGACAGTAAAACTGCTCCAGGATCGAACTCTAATATTGAGTACATTTGTACTGGAATCGTTAGCCTTTCTGGGTACCGACGGAAAGTCCTGGATGTAGTAAACCTTCAACTCTGATTGGTCGATGTACGGGGATATCAGGGTGTCACTAAAGAAGCGCACAGCGTAGTAATGAAGCATCTTCCATTTGCCTCCATACTCTGTAAGTTCAAAGAATGGAAATGGTGACCATTTTTAAATGTGAGATTCAAGGCTTCCACAAATTTCATCGGCATATAAATCAAAACTATTACTGCAATAAGCCAACTTTTGGAAAGTTGACGTACGACATACATGGTAGAATGTATGTACAATGTCATATGGAACAATCCTCTCTCGCCCTCGATCCCTCACCATAAGAAATGTATTTCTAAGAGCTTCAGCTGCTTTTATTTGAATATAAGTGAGATCTACCTATAGAGGCCCAAGTAGGGGCTTGCCATATATCCTCAAGCTGCCAGAACAGAGCACCCATGGTGAACCCCTCGCCATTTACAGCCTCGTTTTGGCGCCGTCGTAGAAGCTCGGAGTATGTCTTCAGCGCAATCGCCTGGTTAATCTGAGAACGGAGAACCAAAATATACCAAAAGTCCCATACAGGATGTGTTTGAAGCATGTGTAAACCATAAATAAATAAATATCGTTATCATCTCAATACTGAAACTTTTCAACCTAATCAAGAGACGACAGTGAGTTGGCTGATTGGTTTGAGCGTCAGTTTTCGGAGAGGCAGACCAAGGTTGAAGTCCGAGTCCAGTTTTACCTAAGATTTCAAGCTTGGTATGCGTCTAGACGATGATAGAATCTAAT